>NC_140490.1:87827624-88035124 GCF_964271855.1 Acomys minous | reverse complement strand
TATGACATGGAACCAGGACCTTGACGCGCCCTAGGGAGTGACAGTACTCTTTGACTGCTTGTGGGACATGGAGATACATCTATTTAGAAAATACCATCAGTTAGAGACATGTTTAGAGTACTAAACATACCCAACAGCAAACCTTAGCCTTGCCTGCCTCCCACATGCCCAGGACACTTGTGTAGCCTACATAATCATCCCAAAAAGGCCCCCTTTGTAAGAAGTTTATTGTGTGATCTATTGAACACCTCAACCCCAGTTGCTAACGGCATCACACACCATCACATTCTTCTTATTTGTCTTCACGATCACATGGCCAACTGTAGTTGCCATCACAAGAGAGCATCACCCTATGTTGTCTCTGACCTGGAAAAAGCATCACAGTTCTTTGCTTCTCCCAAATGTGTGTCCCTTCTCCATCACCTTAAAGTCAAAATGCAGCCATATTGGGTTTTGACGTGGGACCTCATGACAGGGCCCTCTCTTGACTCTCGGATGATGAGTCAGTTAAAAGTAGCACAGGTGCTTCGTATGACCACTCAAGACTGCGAGGCTGACACAATCTATGGCCCACCAATTGTGGGGTTCTCAGGAAAAGGTAGAAATCTGGGAAGGCATTACAGAGTTTTCAAAGTGTTTTCATTTTTTGCTTTGGCAGCACCAGGGATTGAACCCAGGGCCTCATGCATGCTAGGTATTCTACCATTGAGCCACATGCCTATCTGAGGAGAGCTTTGAAAGTGCAATCCAAGTACATGGAGAGGCCATTTATCATTACAGACTCCTGCTTCCAGGAAGGCTTGCTGCTGATGCCAAGTCCTCAGCTGCCCTTGGCTGTAAGCACAGAAGCAGATGAGGACAAAATCCATTACCACTAACAGTCTTCTCCACACACTGAGCTTAAGTTTTTTTTCAGGGATATTAGAGATCTGTTGCTATGAGTACCTCGCTTTCCGCATGGGGAAAGTAAAACTCAGAGGGAGGAAGGGATTTTTCTCAAGTTGGCAGGGTGGCCCTGTGCAAGCTAGCCGAGATGGACGGCGCAGAGACACGAGTTAAGATGTAAGGAAGCCAGGAGAAGGCAAGTCAGACCACAGAGTGCTATATTTGTATGACTTTAGCTTACGTATAGCTCTCCTTGCCCAGTGAGGACTAGGGGTCACTGGTAGGCTGGACTATAAGGGTGGCTCCTTCTTGCATGTCGGTCTCTTTTCCTCTTGCTGGGCAGCTTTGTTCAGTGGTGGGACAGCCAAGTGTGTTTGGGGATCTTTGTGGTTACCTACATATACTGGAGCACAGATGTAAAGAAGGCCTCTTTCTTGAGAGTCCCTCTAGTCTGCCCTGTCCTGGGAGGAGGGGTTGAGTGACCATGACCATGAAGGTACGAGGAGTAAGAGTGTTCTGAAGGCGTATATATCAAGGGGGCTTCTGGAAAGATACCTTTCCATCACTCGAAGGAAAAAAATGAATTATACTGATAGCATGCCTTTGTACTTTAAATGCTAGGATGTGTCTTCCTTAGCTTTTAGAATATGCCATCAACTGTCCACATGATTTCCCATTAACATATTTTATTATGTTAATTTTGTTTTCTTAGTGTAGTGCCATGCAAAAAAATTCCCAGGTCAAATTAACAGCTGCAAAAGCCTAGACAGTCTAACAGCTGTGGATCCAGTTTCCTTGTCTGTAAAATGGAGCCACAGAAGCAACTATGGGGGCGACTGTGGTGGTAATAATCATGTAAACACCACTTAGCCCAGAATCCAGCAAATAAAAACACTCAGTGACTGTTACTTACAATTATGATTTCATTTTTATCATAGCAACACTTCATGGCTCTAATACTTCACATTAAAAAAAAAACCATATCGTCCCTTATATATGAATGTTCCAACCTTTCTAGATGCTCTTCCTGCTGAGCAATTTTGAAAACTATTGTTCTAAAAGCGTCCCACATCACAGTCACTGCCATCACCACCCGCACTTTTCTTATTATCGTCTGCGCAATTATTCCACATTTTGACTTAACCTGTATCTTATGTAACTCACCCAATTCTAACTAAATCAGTCTGCCTGAGCTGTCATAGCCTCACGCACACGTGACACGTCATCCCAGTCAACCCAAGGACAATCGCGGTTTCACACATGGATGTTTGGACTTCTCGCAACTCTGACCCCATGTTACCTGCCTCATGGTTTATTGTCACCTTCCCATACCTAAAGTCTTCCCCAGAATCCTTCGTCCATTAATACACGTGCTTCTAAATTTTCCTTCTGTTCCATTGCAGTCTATATGAATTTCTTGTAGAAACTTCTCTTGAAGAATTTTCTCAGCAGTAAATTTTCAAAGCTCATGTGTGAATAGATGACATCTAGGAAATATGTGTATATAATAATGTGTGTGTGTGTGTGCACAGATAGATTGGGATCATTATGCCCCATGGCAAAATTGCTCTAGCTAATACTTCAAGGAAGATGCACAGAAGTTGAATGTTTCAAAATCTTTATTCACACCCACAACCAGGCTTCAACTTTTCCTCCTTTGAAAAAGGGCTAGGTTTATTGTCAAAAAAAAAAGTGACTATCTCTCTTTTCATCTAGATTTAAATTGTTAAGAATCAGAGATCCTTAGCCAACTTCTGTCCTGAATCATCATTTTCTCCCATTTAAAAAAAACAACTAATTTCTGAAGTATAATTTCAATAAGAAGCCACAAAATTCCCACAACGAATGCTTATAAAACACAGCATGTTATGGTATTGAATTCCAACTTATGTATGGCTGGCCTTTCTTTTTCCCACAACCCAAGTGACCCCTGAACAGGGACCCACAGTTCTTCAAGACACACCTTTCGGCGTACTTGACTCATCACTGTGCCCAGAGGCAGGCCTCCTCCTGTATGTGGGAGAATTTGTATTTGTTCTGTCAGTCTGGAATGCTTTCCAATCATTTTTTGGTGAATTTTGCCTACTGAGGGTTGGTTGAATCTGCAGAAACAATCAAAAGCCTGGGAGCGGGGAGGGGTGCTAAAGTGCAGAGACCAAAGTGCAGGGCTCAAATTGAAGGCTGTCTGTACAAGAGAGGGACTGGGGTGCTCTGCTGCATAGGGGGGTGGGGCATCTATTGAGACACAGCCCAAGACGACAGACCAGAGGATTCGTGTGCAATTGATGGACATCTTGCTGGCTCCATGGTACAAAGTGTTAGTGAAAGTAAAGGTCAAGCAAGGTCAGTGAGATCAGATTCAGGCTTCTTCCATTGCCAAGAGGTTGGAATCCAAGCAGCTAGACCGTTACATGCCAGGTCTCAGTTGTGAATGTTCTAGGATAACTTTTAATACCAAGAGCGACGTCTCTCAGATAGTGTGTTCTGCTCAGTGATGCTCATGGGTGTCTGTTCCCCTACCTACTCTTCTCTCTCTCCATCTTACTGTGGGGCCACGGTGCGGCCACATCATTCCAGGAACACATATCCACGACTTGTGGACTATGCATGGCTGTCCTGCGCGTCGGGTCTCCTCAAGGCAAGGTTGGACCACGTGCATGAGCCACTCACTACCACCTAAGAACATTCCAGCAGCTTCAGAGGGCATAGTTCTCCTGACCGGCCCCCCTTCCCACCCACCCCCACTCCTGTCCCCCAAGCCCCCAGCTCCGTCTAGCCTAGCTGAAAGAGAGAAGGGTGAGATTCAGGAGTAATTAAAGGGAATTTGGAAGGCTCGGATGTTGCGGAATGTTAGATCAGTAGCTCGACCAGCATGTGGTATTCTTTAGGCAGGCTTCATTGAATCCACACAAATAAAGACAGAGGGGCCTGCCTGCCCGTCTGCTCATTTATCAAACAGTGAAGCTCAGCCTTCACAGCCTCACAAAAGTGTTTTTACTGTTTGCTGAGTCTTGCTCCAGAAATTAAAAGCTGAGCAGCCCTCGTGGGGCTGAGCCGACCCTGTGTTGTTGGATACTCCCAACGAAATTGTGCTGGGCTTTCAGATTCAGGGACCAGTTGATTATTTAGTGAAAGGAGAGGCGACTCATTTGTAATTTGCAGCCCATAAGAAACACTTAAAGAAAAAAAGAAAGAGAGAGTGAGAAAAGAAAAAGAAAGAAAAAAGAAAAAAGGAAAGAAGAAAGAAAGAAAAGAAAAGACAGAAAACAGCCAAACCTCCTTCCCACAGGATTTCGTTGCCGCTGCAGGGAGGAGGTACCATCTGCACCGGCCTTTCTTTGCTGAGATTGGGAAAAGTCTTGAACTCCTCTGGAGCAAGCAAGGAGTGATGCATCACAGCCTGCCTCCTCCCATCCCCCCCTCCCCCATGCCTAGCTCTGAACAAAACAGCCCCCTCTCGTTTCCTGAAAAAGCCTTTCGTTGTTGTGGTTGTTGACGTCATTGTGTTTGTTTGCAAAATACCTTTTCCAGCCTTTCATTTTAGCACATGCTCAAAATGTGCAAACTCCCCACTACACTTCAACGACAGCGTTTTGAGAAACCGAAGCGGGGGGGGGGGGGAGCTCAGTTGGTGCTGTGTCAGCACAAGGACCTGAGTTCAAATCCCAAGCACCCTGCTGAAACACCTGGCATGGCTCTACACACGTCTGTAACCCCAGTGCAGGGGGTCGAGGGTGACATAGTGACAGGAAGGTAAACCAATGGCCACCAGCCCAACTCTAGGTTAAGAGAGACCCTTCCTCATAGAAACGAGGCAGAGAGTGGCAGAGCAGGAAAATGAATCTTCTCCTTTTGTCTCCGTACACATGCACACACAGAGAGTGCTTTGAGTGTATCTTGTCAACACTGGCTTATTTCTCATTCTTGATTAAGCAGCTTTACATTTGAGAAACTATGAGGCAAACATAATAAACCATTGGCAGTAAACACAAACACCGTTATGCACCAAACTATCTCAGCTCTCCTTCGCCTGACACACCAGGAACATCTCTGGTGGCCGGTGAAAGAAGAGGCACTCATGTACATCCATATCACTGCCTGCCTGGGCAGCAGCAGCAGCCTGCTGGCTGGTCTCCTGGCTGCTGCCCCGCCCCCTACAGACAGTTCTCCACTCAGCTGCCATGCTGGGCTTTCCCTTCTGCTTGGAGCTGATCTCCACTCCTTTCTTTCCCATCCTCTAAGGTTTCCCAGCTGACCTTGAGATAGCAGAGTACTTATAAGGGCCCACACCTGTAAGCTCAGTTTTCTTAACCACTATATTTTATTACAACTTATTAATCGAGCATACATCACTTATAACCCGACTAACCAAAACAATAGGAAAAGGGGATTAAGGAACACTCTAACAAAACCATAAGGATATCAGTTCCGAGGAATGATTCTCCTGGCGTAATCAGCAGGATTTCTTCTGCTGGAACCTGGAGTAACCAGAACCCGAACCTCAGCAGGAGCCGGAGCCCTGAAGCCTTCCCTCCAGCAGTTCTCTCTAGGAGCGTCTTGAAGTAGAGCGATGAACAGCCAGAACTATCCGAAGTCTCCAAAGGCCCCGCCTCCAGTTCTGGGCTCATTTATACATCTCCTCCCAGAGTCTGCTCACGGCATCTTTACAGCTGGGAACAATCAAGCTACCACACGAGGTGGTCAGTCTTCTAGTGGATTAACCTCATCTGTTCTCCCACAAGACCGTTCCAGTCTCACACTTGGGATCCTAAAAAACAGGTTTATCTATCCTTCACACAGCCCTCTTTCTGGTCTCTCCTAGCTTGAGGCTTCATCTCTCACATCTCTTGATTGAGTTTCATCCATCATCCATATCCCCCGCTCCCCTCAGTCTCCGTGGGCAGGGCCTTTGGAGCCCTAGACCCTGGAAGAAATATCCTGGGATTCCATTCCCTCACTTTCTTTCAGTTACCACTCAGATCCACACTGTCAAGGTCCTCAAAACGTAAACAAAAGAACAGCCCTACACACATCCCCCATTCCCTCACCCCACACTTTTGACCTCCTCTGTGGTGAGTCTTTGGTTTCAGCCAGCACAGGTTATTTTCTCCCTTTCGGCCTTTTCACGTTGACATGTACATTTCTGGACAGAGGGTGTTTCTATTTTGTTTAGCATCATTTCCCTCGGGGCCTCACACGATGTCCAGATTGTAGAAAGTGTGCTATCAAAGCTGTTCAGAGAACCTAAGCCATGGTCCGTTATCCAACCTATCATGGTTATTGGGGCCACACACTGCTGAGCATGAAGAGTCATAGGAAATGAGACCGAAGATTCAGTTCCCACAGAGTCTTAGAGGCCTAAGGTAGGCATCGGTAGAGCTGGGTTGGCCGTTTGCTTACAAAGATCCTACGGAATGCTGGCAACATGAATCCAAGGTAGAGCCCTTGCCTCTTGGATATGAGCCCCTGGGTTTTGTCCCCGGCACTGAATAAATGAGGTCGGGATTTGGGAAAGACACTAGTCAACAGATGCAAAGTTTCACTTAGGAAGAGTAAACTCTAGATGTCTTTTGTACAGCATAGTGACCAAAGCAAATAATGCATTATATTCCTGAAAACTGCCACGAGAGTGTCCTCACTGCACACACAGGAGGAGGCAAGTGTGAGAGGTGATGCTTATCCTGATTAGCCTAATCTGTTCATTTTGTCATGCATACGTACTTCAGACCACCATCATCTTACTCAGTGTCCTATTGCTGTGAAGAGACATAATGACCGAAGCAACTTTTATAAAAGAAAGCATTTAGTGGCGGAGGGGGGTGGGGCTGGCTTACAGTTTCAGAGGTTTGGTCCATTATCATCATAGCGCGAGCATGGGAACCGTCATGGCGGGGCAGGCATAGTGCTGGAGAAGTAGTTGAGAGCTACATCCTGTTCCACATGGGGGAAGAGGGAGGGAGGGAAGGAGGAAAGAGGGGAGAGAAGGAGGGGGAGACAGAGGAGAGGAGAGAGGGAGGAGGAAAAGGAGGAGGAGGAGGAGGAGGAGAAGGAAGAAAGAGACTGGGCCTGAGGTGTTTTTAAACCTTAAAGCCCACGCCCCCTGACACACTTCCTCCAACAAGGCGACACCCCCTTATCCTTCTAATCCTTTCAAACAATACTTCCTGGTGAGTAAGCTGTCAAATGTATGAGCCTAACAGGGTCATTCTTCTTCAAAGCACCACAACTATATCTCATGCCATAAACACTTAGATATTTGTTGGCCAATTTAAAAGGGATCATATAATCATGATTACCAATCAAGTGGCTCGGGGGAGGGGGGTGGATTTCTGAGAGGAAATAAGGTCAAAGCTGAGATTTGAAGGGTACATGAATCTCAAGTAAACAAAGAGCATGGAGGAAGGTTCCAGACCATGAGAACAGCTATGGGGAAATCCCGAGTAAGAGAGCAATGACTCTGTGAAACTTGGAATCAGTTCCAGATGACCAAAGCACAGGGTCAGCTGGAATGAAGGCAGGACCCATCTGGTGGAACCTGGTAGGATCAGGCTTTGTCCAGAGGCACCATGAAAAAGTCGTCACGGTGGAGCATGCCTGGAAGCACAGGGCAGGGAGAGGACATTAAGAATGGTCCCAGGCAGATAGCGATGGGCACATATGGGTAGAGCCAGGGTATATTTGAAATGGAGGGAAAGAGAAGAATTGTCACACTACAGGAGACAGATGCACTTGTGGCTTGGAGCGGGGAGGACTCTGCCCACACCAGGGAACTGGGAAGAACTCAGGGGAGTGGTGTTTGCACTGAGGAGCGAGGACACAGTAGTGTGAGGTAGAGAAGGCCACGGGCAGAGGGTACAGACACAACGGCCTGAGAAGCCCTCAGAGGATGCCACTGTGAACACTCTAAAGTAGACAGAACCCCAGTTCACATGGGGATGTTTAGAGGAAAAGATGAGGGATTGGAGTTTCTGGCGAAAGGGCTTCTGTGGAGTCAGGTGGTCCTCAGGGTCAGAGGTCCACAGGACAGGCAAGAATCTGGTTCATTGCTTCCATAAATCTACTTGGGAACGTCAAGTATCCAAAGAGAATGGTGTGTGTGTGTGTGTGTGTGTGTGTGTGTGTGTGTGTGTGTGTGTGTGTGTGTGTGTTTATGTGCCATATGCGTGTATGTGTGTGTTAATGAGGTATGTATGTATATAAGTGTATGTGTGTGTATTTATGTGGCATTTGTACATGCATATTGTGTGTGGGGATATGTGTGGGTATGTATGTGTATTTATGTGTATATGTATGTGTATATGTGAGTATTTGTGTAGTATATGTATGAATATGTGTATGTGCAAATGTGTGTATATGTGCATACATGCATGCATGTATGTGGTGTATGTGCATGGGTTTGTGTGTGTGTGTGTATGTGTGTGTATGCATGCACATGTGTGGTGCTAGGGATTGAACCCAGGTCTGTGAGTACGTGAGGCAAGTACCCTGCCACTAAGCTATACCTCCACCTGCATGGAATGGCCTCTGTTAATCTTGTTACTGGTGTCTGCATTTTTATTAAATAGAAGCATTTACTAGTCAGATTGCCACTCTTCTGGGTGTGAATGGATTCTGAGTCATTAGGCTGTCCACAGGCATCACCATCCTGTGGTGTACATCTTAGGGCAAGGAACTAAGGACCTTGTTCCCAACAGAGGTCACAAGAGTTTCTCCAAGGGTGTTAAACTGAGGTGATCAGAGGAGAAATTTTTATTGAAAAGCAGATGGGAATAAGAAAATATTCATCCCTTAAACACAACTTATGTGGGAATAAGGGGAGGCAAAAGTTAGTGTTAATGGAAGGGGGCATTTTCACTCACGAAGAAGGAGTGACATTGAGCCCAGATTGTACAGGTCTCTGGCCTGCGTCCTGTAAGCTGATGGTTCAGTGAGGGCGGCTCAGCTCCCTGAGTTTCAGCTTGCTTAGGGGGAACAGCAGTGGAACCCCCGCGCTGGTACTGTGATTACAGAGATGGTGTATGCAAAGTGACTGACATTACACCTGATCCAAGATTGGGACCTGAGTGGGTGGGACACCAAGCCCTGTTGCTCAGTCTCCGCGCACTGCTCAACAGCCAGGGAGCGAGTCAGATGCCCAGCCCTTTATGAGAAGGTGTATGGGTTACTTTTTCATTGTGACCAAAACAACACAAAGTGGTCAGCCCTCAAACCGTATACATACAAAACAAAAAGCAAAAACGGATTCAGCTGGTTGTCTTTATATATTTGTGCATATGTTTATATACCTTGTCTGCCTGCCTGTCTGTGATGATAAAGAAAAAAGAGACTATGAGTTGGGAGTTTAGGGGAGGGGCGTGGGAGGTATTGGGAGAGACGTCAGTCTACCCTAGTGGGGAAGGCATGGCAGCAGAAGTGCCCAGGGCATGAAGGTGGAGCTTGAACTGGAAGCTGTTCTCATCAGGGCAAGCCGTCTAGAATGGTACCAGGGAGTGTAGCTTTCAAAAGCCTCACCCAGCGGCCTACTGCTGACAGCTAGGTCCCACCTCCTAAGAGGCTCTAGAGCCTTTAAAATTGTGCCCCAAGCTGGGAAGCGAGGATTCAAAACATGAAGCTACAGGGAGCGGAGCGTTTCAGATTTAAACAATTACATCAGGTTTAGAAAGAGAGGTGGGGGTGGGGTGGGGGGAGGGGAGGGAGAGAGAAGAAAGAAAAAGAAAGAAAGAAAAGGAAGGAGGAAAGGAAGGAAGAGAGAGAGAGAGACTCGAGAGAGGGGAGCCTCAGGGTTGGGAGACATCGTGGTCCTGAGTTTGACCATCAAAGCAAAGGGAAGAACGTGTGTAGTGGTAGAATTGGTGTGAACCAGTAGCGTGGGGAGCACCTGAGAGAGGCTGGGCCCATCCAGGAGTCTGGATCCTTATCCAAAGAAGGTACCTAGCACTTCCAGTGGCAACAGGAAATAATCACATCTGCCTTTTTAAGATGGCTCCTGCTGAGGAGGCTAGACAGGAGGAGGAGCATCCCCTGGGGAGAATGTGGCAGAGGTAGAGATGGAAGGGACATAGAGACCAGCTGGTCCACGCAGGAGAATGACAAGTGGCAGAACCCCTGAGATGGGGGTGGGGTGGGGTGGGTGGGCAATATGGGCTCCCTGCTGCTCTCTTAGGAAAATCAGCAGAAGGTGACACCGGTCACAAAGATGGTAAAGGCACCATCCCGATACACAAGTTATTCCAAGCGAGCCAGTGAAACCACTGGCAATGGAGGGAACCATAGGTCACATTGTCCAGTGAGTTTGCCAGGCCTGTGTCATGACCAGACAAAGAATGACAAGGGCTTGGATTGTAGCTCATGTTGACTCACGGAGGTAGAAGAAAGGCCGCTGGGAAGCCTGTCCCTATGGCCCAGTGGCCTGCGGCTTGTCAGTAGACGAGCCTGCTTCCCCAGCCAAAAGTTTGCCTGTCTGCTCTGTGCATGGCGTGCGGGATACCATTGGCATAAACAGAACAGGGCGTCAGAACCCAGCAAGTCTCCTAAATCAAGCCCTAATGAGGCTTAGCAACCAAACAAAACAGCGCCGATTTCTTTTATTATCGGACATGATTTGCTAGGAGCAGAGAATGGTTTACGGGGAGAGAGAGAAAGAGAGAGAGAGAGAGAGAGAGAGAGAGAGAGAGAGAGAGAGAGAGAGAGAGAGAGAGAGAGAGAGAAGAGGGAGGGAGGGAGGGAGGAGAGAGGAGAGGCGAGAAAAAGGGAGAGAGAGAGGGAGAGAGAGAGAAACCACTCTGTAACATTCTAGTCTACCTTGGATGCATCTTGTGAGATTATCCTCAACTTTTTGTCAATCAAGACTCCTACTAATAAGAAAATGATTGTCTTTCTGCAAAAACGGTTTAGGATGGTAGGGATCAGAGAGCCCTGCTTTTGTTTTACCCACTGCCCAACCACCCTAGAGAATTCTCAGCTTAGTTCTGCTCATTCTTCTTTTCCTCTTGTCGCTGTGTTTTTGAGACAGCGTTTCTGTGTAGCCCTGGCTGGCCTGCACTCTCTTTGTAGACCAGGCTGGCCTCGAACTCACAGCCATCTGCCTGCCTCTGCCTCCTTAAGTGCTGGGATTAAAGGCATGCACCACCACTGCCCTGCCCCCTCGGTTCTTATCCATGGTTAATATCTGCCTTGGACCCTTGCTCTGTAGCTGGTCATGTGATGAGCCTCTGTGGTGGCTGGTCACAGGCTGGCACAACTGTGAGGCGGTAAGGCCGTTAAACCTTAGTATCGGATCAGATTGCACAGCAGGCCAAGAGGTTTCAGCAGCAGTGTCACTGCGTTTTACATAGGACATGACAATCCCAGGGGACACAGATGAGTGACTGTAAGAGTGGCACCTTATATAGTTCGGAGAATGCTTTGTCCTTTTGAATCATCACTTCCTTTTGCGTGTGCATGTGTGTAGATGACAAAGACCCATGCTAAGTGTCTTCTCTACCACTTTCCACCTTAGCTTTTGAGACAAGGTCTTCCACTGGGATCTAGGGCTCCTCGACTAGGCTAGGTTGGCTGGTTAGCATGCCCTCCAGATCTTTCTATCTCCATCCCCCTAACACTGGGATCCTAGACATTTGTGTGCACAGTGTTTTATATGGGTGTTAGATCTGAACTCGGGCCCTCATATACTACATAGCAAGAACTTTACCAAGAAGCCACTCCCACAAGCCCATGAAATAATGTTTATGGGGTCTCCTTTCCTTCCCAAAGTGGTTTTATGATATTCTTGCAGCAGACTCTGCGGGCACCCTGTGAGCTCTCTCCTCCCTCCCCGACCCTGAGATGAGGCGAGGCGGCAGGCCCGTCTGCTCTCCCTAAAGTGCCCAAGTGGGCAGTCTTCATGCTGCCCGCTGTAAGAGCTCAGCTTCTCATCATCGGTCCACTTCTTTCTGCCCCACTGAGCTGATGCTAGTTGACTTGACGATATCATCAGCTGTCCCTCCAATGAAGGGCAGACCGCATGACTCCCCGAGTCCTCAGACCTCACAGAAGGAAACCAAGGCACATGAGGATCAAGTATGTGAGTCCAAACACCCGGCAGGTTCACGGCGCCTGTTTTACTGCACAGGTGAATCAAGGCAGCGAAAGCACTGGTGTGGATGAAAAGTCTTATCTCTTTGAGGATAACATAACCTCTTGGGACTTGCACCCCCACCAGTGGGGATACAGGCACAGCGTCTCTTCAGGCAGGACAGTGTGCAGCCTCATCTCTCTGACTCTGGATGTCTGCTCAGCACTTACCAAGAAGTCCCAAAGGAGTACCTGGGGAGATTCCTGATAAGCTTAAAAAAGAAAGCTTCCAAAGAATGAAATGAGCCACCCGAAGTTCCGAAACACACACATATTCAGTGCTTCCTGACCACTGAACCCTACATCTATTTACACGCACACAAACACACCCCGCAATTTCACAAGCATTCTTTAAGGTAGAGGTTGTTATCATTCCTAGTTTAAGGATTTTACGTATTATTTTTAAGTATGCGTATGCATGGGTGTCCGTGTGTGGGTATGCGCACAAGAGCACAGGTGCCTGCAGAGGCCATAAGCGGGTGCTGGACTCCGTGGAGCTGGAGTCTCGGGTACTTTGTGAACTGCCAGACGTGGGAATCGAACTCAGGTCCTTCTTGCAAAGAGCAGTCCATCCTCCTGCCAGCTGAGCCATCTCTGCAAGCCCCCCAATCCCGTTTTATAAATAGGGGAACCATGCCATGTCCCTGTGAATGCACCCGCCTCACGAATGGCTGGGCTAAGCCACAATCCACATGCCCTAATGCCCCAGATTCCATGACACGGACTTTCCAATATGTCACCTCTCCAAAAAAGCACCCCCTCAGTAAGCGCCAAGGAAGGAGGCCTGTTGGTGTGCTCCCGCGTCCTCGGCAGACAGCCCCCTCTCCACACTCCTTTCGTTTGGTTGTCCCAGGCCACAGTAGTCACTGGCCTTCTTCTCTGCAGAGAAATGGAGACCCTCGGGGGCAGGGGCCAGAACCTTATCTTTTCAGTCCACAGCAAGAGCAAAAGTTTCCATGTTCCAAGCCGCGAACAAGCGAGGTCTTTGCTCTCACACTCCTTACATTTAAGTAGCACGACACCCTGTCAGTACTCAGCGAGGAAGTGTCCCCGATGCTGTCAGGTGACACCAAGTAATAAGACACACAGTAGAACCAGGAGATAGGGAGCAAGGGACTACTGGTGTTACGGGACACTGGTTGGTCCCAGGAGGCCTCTGAACGGGGGGGGGGGGGGGGGGGCATGGGGAGGTAGGTATCTTGCTCAAAGGCGCAAATAACATCCTCAAAGATGGAAACAAGCCTGTGAAATATAGGGGGATGTGGGGAGGAAAAGGCCAGGTTGTAGGGATGAAAGCAGGATGGTACCAAAGGCTGAAGTTGGGTTTGGTTCCAGGTGTCATGGGAGGTTCAAGAGGGAATGGTATATTTTAGACCAGCCTGGGGCTCTCCTGTGCTGTGAATAAGAGATAACAAAAACACCGTAGCCCAGGATCTGAGCCCTATAACCATCAAAGTGCTATCCACCTGCCCCCCTCCCCCACCCCAACACCAGGAGTTCTGCCCCCAGAGTACCCGAAGATTCCTGGAAAGTCATTGCACCAGGGCCTGTTTTTTCCCTTCCCTTTTCAGTCCACTTTTCCTGATGGGTAACTGGTTCTTGTGTTGCCTTACAGATCATAAGACAGCAGTTTCCTCAGCTAACCACCAGAAGGCTTGGGACCCGAGGACAGTCAAAGTAAGCACCAAACAGCCACCGCTGCCTTCACAGCACCCCTCTCCTGGTCGGTCCTCTGTGAGGCCAGGCCCCAGGCTGCTCCTTGGGAGCTTGGCCTGCAGGCCTGTGGGAAGGGTCTGTGCCTGGGGGTGGGGGTGGGGGGAGGGGTGGGGGAGGGGAAGAGAGGAGGGGAGGACATGGAGGAGCTGTCCAACAAGCCAGGCTCTCTCTCTCTCAGCACCATTCAGAGAGAGAGACTGACCATCCAAAAGCCCGGGACCTTTGGCCCAGTTACATGACGCCACCTTGTCCCCGAGTGTTCTTTGTAAAGCAATCCATCCATTTTTTTCCCCACACAGCGATCCGCCTGCCTCTGCCTCCAGAGTGCTGGGATTAAAGGCATGCGCCACTACGCCTGGCGCAATCTATGCATTTTTCAAGGCACTCCAAAATTTTTGTTTAGACCATCTCTAGGTTGTTTGGACTGTTTAATGAGTAGCCTCTGCCCCGAGAGTACACAGTGGGGCCCAGGCACCAACCAGCTCCTACAGCATGGGGCCGGACAAGGAAGGAGGTTCCTCCTCTTAGCGTTTTTCTACCAGCCTGCCAACACTTGCTTCACTTTTCTTGTCCGAGACGGGGGTCCTTCTCTGTTGAGTTCACTACAGTCCTGGCTTGCCAGGAACGTTTCGATATGTAGGAGAGGTGTGAAAAGAAGCCTTAGGCTTCACACAATAAGGAGCGTAAGGAAAGGCTAGGCATATGGGGAGCTCTTCGGGAGCACGGGATGCCTAAGAGCAGAGGAAGGGAGGGCACCTGTCTCCCAGGTGCGTATCAGAAAGGGAGGCTCTGCCTGTCCTACTGCATCACAGACACACAGGAGTTGCCCCTAAGGATGTTTTGGAAACTTTCAGGGGTTAGAAAGTGTCACTTGGAAGAAGGAGGAGGCCACACAAGTTTAGGCCAAGTTCAACAGGTCCCTTTGCTGGGTGACTCCCAGAAACCTTTATTATGTTAATGTGCACCCCGACTCCACTAGAGGGTGCCTTCTTCTTAGGTAGCAGTCTAGACCTTTGACCCCCTGAGCAGGGCAGCATCATGAGCTACCAGACACTAAACCTCTTTAGAAAGAAGAAAAAAAGGCACATCACCATTTGGACTTCAAAGTCTTGTCTGGAGGTGGGAGAGGGGGACGGTAGAGAGTGGAGGGGGTTCAAAAGCACATCCATACACTGTTACCCCAAGAGTCAGAGCCCACAACGATTCACGCTGGTCTCTGAGCAGTACAACCTAGGTTCTGGTTGGTTCAATTCGGTTTGTTTTTTTATGGAGAGGCAAGGTTTCAGGTGGCCCAGGCTGGCTTCAAACTCGGTAGCAGAAGATGGCCTTGAAGCTCCTGGTCCTCGAGGCACTGTGGTTACAGGCCTGCGCCACCACCCCTGGCTTCCAGCAGGATGTTCTTATCATCCAGGAAGAAGCTGGCTTTAGGGAAGGAGGGCGGGGGCAGGGAAGAAGGCAGATGATCAAAGTTGGGAAAACCCTTTCATGATGAAGTCTGAAAATGAGAGAGAGAGAGAGAGAGAGAGAGAGAGAGAGAGAGAGAGAGAGAGAGAGAGAGAGTCTGTCTGTGTGTTTGTGTGTGTCTGTGTCTGTCTGTCCATATGTTTGTATATATCTGTGTCTGTCTGTGTGTATGTCTATGTGTCTGTATCTGTGTCTATATGAATGTGTATGTGTGTCTGTGTGACTGTGTCTGTGTGTGTGTCTATATGTATGTGTGTGTCTATATGTATGTGTATGTGTGTCTGTGTGTGTCTGTGTGTGTTTGTGTCTCTGAGTGTGCCTGTCTATGTGTATGAGTATATGTGTCTGTCTGTCTGTTTATATCTGTGTTTCTGTGCCTATGTGTGAATGCTTGTCTCTCTGTATTTCTGTATGTCTGTCTATTAATGTGTATGTGTCTCTGTCTCTGTCTCCTGTGTGTGTGTGTGTGTGTGTGTGTGTGTGTGTGTGTGTGTATCAGAAGCTCTTAAGAGAAATTCCAAAGGGCTGTCCAGAAAATTTTTGAATAAGGGACATATTGAGATAATTTCTCAATGATTTATTTCCCATAGTGACTACTCTGAAGAACAAACTTCCTAACTTCATTTAAAAAGAAAAATTCTGCTGTTTTGCTTAAAAGCAAGGTTGCAACTTCAGTAAGGATAGATTGCAAAAAAAAAATCACACTTTTTTATTGTTTGCTGGTGATCAAAAGTGGAAAACTCAAAATCTTGGCTGAGCCCAATTTGAGCTACACACGGTGGCATCTGCCCACCGTCCCGGGACTTTGGGAGTCTGAGGCAGGAGGCCACATGTATTTAAGGCCAGTCACCTGAGTTACACAGCAAGACCTGGTCAGGGTGGGGGTGGGGGCACTGAATAGATGGATGCCGAATGAATGAAAATGTGTGGAAACTTTGTCTAGCCTGCAGCCTTTGGAAAGCCACCGGCTCCAATGCATGATTTCCGAGTTCTAAGAAGAGTAGGAACAGTAGAGAGTTGATACATGTTTCCCACCCGCCATGTACTTAGAGAGTGGTCCCCTCTGAGAGAGCCTCTCTTTCTATTTGGTCTTCTCCTTTTCATCAGCCTACATATTAACACACCGGGCAGCGCCCAGCTTTAAAGTTCTGCGCACCCAGAGCCATATTCTACCATCTCCATAAGGCGCCTCTCAGCTTGTGCACAGGTTCCGCTAAGCTAAAGGCCATGGGATGCTTCAAGCTGCCAAACGAGGCTCCAGCCTGCAGCACGGCCTCTCAGATTCCCTCAGTAAGTGTGCTTGCATAGACGGAGCCCAGGCATGTCTAGTGGGGAGTGTTGGGACTATACCCGGAACCTAACTAGCAAAACCGAGACGGGACCAGACCAGAACAGCGTCTTTACTGTTATTGCAGATCTCAGCAACGTGCACGGATTAATCGGGAAATAAGATGTTCCACCTTATAATGATGTAAATATCTCATGAGGTCATATTAAGGCATGACTGTCTTGACCTTAAGAAGCTATAAGACAGACTTTCAAGCTAAGGAGGGATGCTCTAACTGTCTTCCCACCAGACAGCACCTCTGCGGTCATTGGAACCGGCCCCTCCCCCACAGAATGCCCACAGATGGAGAGGCAGTTACGTGACAGTTGGGAAGTAGAAGGCCCAGACCCAGACGGTAGATATTAGTTCAACACAAAGAACGTTCTGGTAACTACGTCGGCTGAAAATGAACTGGGCTGCCTTCGGAGGGCCTGAGTTCTTCATCCCAGGAGCCACACAGATGGAGGCAAGCTGCCCACTGGGCAGAAATTTCACAGAATGGTACCAGCAGGAAGGGGGTTGCGAAAGGGAAGGTTACACACACATGTCTCTCTCCCTCCCCGTGCACACCTTTCTCAGCTCAAAACGCTTCCTTGTACCCATCACCACGTATCTGTGGGTAGAGAAAAGTAGTAGACATGTTGTTCAGGGCATCTGAAAATGCGGCCCATGATCACTGTAGCATTGCCACTGCACCGTGAAACTCCACACCCCGCACCCACTAAATCAGAATCTTGGTTGGGGGGGTCGGGATGGGGCCGTGCACTCTGTGGGTGATTCTTATTGTTATCAAAGCTTGGGAAATAGCTGGCTGGCTTAGAGGTGCAAAGCCCCGTTAGAGGTTCAAATCCTGCCTCCAACTGCCTACTCACTGGCGATCTTGGATGCCTCACTTTAATTCTCTAGACTGCCGTTTCCCTGTTTGTAAAATGTGGGAAGCCTCGTGGAGATTTTGAAAAATAAGATAAAGCATGTGGAGCTCTTCTTGCAGTGGATCTCAAGCTGGCGAGCCTCACGGTTGTCTGGGCCGTTCATTTCACAGTTGATTCATGGGCCCCATTCTAAGGTGTTCTGAATCAGTGAGTTCTGAGAAGGGGTCCAGGGCCTAGGACCCTGAGTGTTTATTAAACCCCAAAAGTAATTCTGACGCACATCCTGCTTTCCATTAGTACCGCACAGTGGCTGTGTAGGCAAACAGACTGGTCCCTACCAGTTCTGGCTGTTGGGCAAATTACTTGACTTCCCTTTTTCCACTTTTTCCTCTTTCGGATGACCTCGGCAATCCCCATTTCACGGGGCTATTTTCAAATTAATGTGAATAAAGTACTTTGCAAAGCGCTCAGAACCGGACTGCTCAGTAGATTGTCAGCTGCAGCACAGCGAAACAACAAAAATCCCGCCACCTCTGCCACCAACGGAGGCGGCTGTCCTTGTAGTTGTAACCTGAAAGTGTGTCAGTGATTATGCCCATTGTGAGTTAATAAGATTCTGGGTTTTGGGGGTCAAGTGAAGTCCTGAAATGACTCTAAAATTACAGCTTTTGCTGGGTGTGGGGCACACACCTTTCATTCTAGCACTTGGGAGGCCGAGTCTCTGAAGTGGGGGCTCTGAGAGTTTGAAGCCAGCCAGGTCTAAACAGTTCCGGGCCAGTCAGGGTTACAACAGTCAGACCTAGTCTCAAAATTAATAATAATAATAATAATAATAATAATAATAATAATAATAATAATAATAATAATATAAATCATAGCTCTTTGAGACTAGTCTTTTCTGAAGATGGTAATGGTGGCTAGGTAAATTTTTATTGTTGATGTATGAACACATTCTGCAGCCTGGATCCCCACAGAGGAGGACACTGAGATGTTAGTTCCCCTTGGGAAGGTATTTGGTAGACATTAGAGATCGGGTATAAATGGAAAATTTTCTCATCCCCTTCTTTGCTTTGCAAAGTATTTGACTTAACATTTTCTGTAGGAGGCAATTTTGGTTATTTTTACCTGCCTGATTGACGGCTGGCAACATGGAACTTTGGCTTAATTGTGGATTTCAGAGATGTCAAGCCTAACAGAAAAGTTAACTCTTCTAGCCTCATGTTGGATGTGTCCAGCCACCCTTGGGTTTGGACAACATTCTCCAGCCCAGGAAAGCCCCATCTAATAATGATCTCCCCTGTCTGCCCTTATCTGTCTCTTCCTCGGCGGCCCAGGTACCATTACTATGGCATAGCAGTGAAGGAAAGCTCCCAGTATTATGATGTGATGTATTCAAAGAAAGGAGCTGCCTGGGTGAGCGAGACGGGCAAGAGAGAAGTGACCAAACAGACAGTGGCGTATTCTCCCCGGTCCAAGCTTGGCACGCTGCTGCCAGACTTCCCAAACGTCAAAGACCTAAATCTGCCGGCCAGTCTTCCTGAGGAGAAGGTAACCTCTCCTGAAGTGATTGCTGCTGTCTCCCCCCTCCCTCTCCCCCGTCCCTCTCTCCCTCCCTCCTCTCTTTCTTAGAGATTTCAGAGAATGTCCAAATGTCTGTGGTGATTTTTGCAGAAGCATTTGTAGAAATGATACACTGGGTTATAGTTTTGCAGTGTCTTAGCCACAAGGAGAATTCAGTCCCCTCAGCCTCACTCCACTGTGCACCTGAGACTCATGTGCTGGACACACGAATGTGAAGACCATATTGCTTGATCTTCCTGGAACCTAGAGTCTCAGGGTGCAGGGTGTGCTTCTGAGCTGAAGGGTGGTGCTTGGGTATCATGTGAATGCAGAGGAGGAGGCTGAGGGTCACAGCACATCACATAAGGGCTCTCATCCCCGTTAGGTCTTTAAGGATGCATGAAATTCCCAGGGCAGCCACACTGTATATTAACACCTTTCTTCATTGATCCTCCGCTCACCCCACAGGTGTCTACCTTTATTATGATGTACAGAACACACTGTCAGAGAATACTGGACACTGTAATACGAGCCAACTTTGATGAGGTAGGTCAACAGCATTAAGCTGTGAATATGCTACTAATATTATACTTCCAGCCCTCTCCTACCTTAAGAGCTTCCATCAGGTGCAGGGCCTGGCATCTGAAGCCCTTGACAACCGATGGCCCGCCTACCCTTTACAGTGATGCTACAAGGCAGGTTCTGCTAGTATCCCTATCTTACAGAGTTTTGTGCCCATCAGGTGGCCTTGGCTTTCCCTTGATCTGACTAGAGAGAGACACACACTAGGAAGGCCATCTTACCAACATATCAGCGTGCCTAAAAATATGGATTATCTCCCTAAGACCGCCTGCCTTATTGCTTTTGGAGTGATTGGTTACCGCCCCCCGCCCCCGTTCCCTCAAGGCCCGGTCCCCATTTCCACCAACTTCCATCAGTAGGGCCATGTTTAAATTTGAGAGGTTTACTTTATTTCTGCTTTAAGATATTGCATCCGAGAAAGGGAGAAGCAAAAGAGAATCAAGAGGCACTTGTATAACCACGGGGATGCTAAAATCCTCTTGCCCACAAAGCCGCCCACCTCACCCTCTGGACCAGAGGCCTCAATGTTTTAAAGTCAGAAATAGTGGCAATAGCAGGAGCAGCCCCCCGAGGACCGGATATGGGTGTTCAGTTAAAAGGGAGGAGAACTGGGCTCTAAATGACTTGGGCCCAGTCACTTGGTGGGGAATATCTGCATGTATTTGGTCAGGCAGCACATTTATTGTGTCTTTGCCATCGCCTGGCTCATAGACACAGCACCAGAAGAGATGTCAGTAAAAACAGAGCATTCTTTCTTCTCTCAGCTTCTGGATTGCATCTCTAAAATGTCCTTTAAATTCTCCCAAATAACCAAAGTGGCCATTTCAGTGAGGTTTTTGTTTGTTTGTTTGTTTTTGTTTTTTGTTATTGTTTTTTGAGACAGGGACTTACTGTGTAGCCCAGGCTGTCCTAGACTCCCTGTGTATAGCAGGCTAGCCTGGAACTCAAGCTTAGAAATTGCTGAAGTCAGCAAGCAGTGAGTTGCAGTTAAGGCAGCACTAGCTGCTACAAGAAATAAGCCTCTCATTTTCCTGGAAGCTTTCCCCTTACTAATGTCACAATCTAAAATGGGTATTCTTTAGCTAAGAGATTGACAGCAGGGGATGATTTCGGGACGCTGTGGCCACAGTCCTGTTGTTCAGCCTATGGGCCAGGTGAAAGGACTACTGGGAAGGCATGCTCTGTTCTTTTTTTTTTTTTTTTCAAGACAGGGTTTCTCTGTGTAGCCTTGGCTGTCCTGGACTCTCTTTGTAGATCAGGCTGGCCTCAGATTCACAGGGATCCATCTGCCTCTGCCTCCCGAGTGCTGGGATTACAGGCATCTATCACCACGCCCCATTCTTAACCTTTTCATTTTAGGAATAAAGTACATCGCCATTGGGTGATTAACAAGCCTGGGCTCCACCTTAATGCCCCAGGGTTGAGGGGTATGTGTGAACCCGCGAGGCTACTATGACAGTCTCCATTTCACGTGCAGCTTTATTCAACTTGAAACTCATTCCTGCCATTTCATTTCCCCTCCATTCATCTATATCCAACACTTATGTTTATCGAGTGTTGCCATATTGTTATTTACACATTTTAGAGAGATGCGCAACGCACAGCCTCACTTACTTGGAGAGAAGGGAAAGCATGCAAAACAGAGAGGAGAATGTGAAACATACCGGGGTTCGGGAACTTCAGTGCACCCCTAGGAGAACAAGAGACTCAAGGCCTGGCTCTATGTTGCAAATATCAATTTCTCAGCCAAGAAAACAAAGCGGCACTGATCTGCAGTGCAGGGGGTGGAAGAAGGGAGAGATGCAAAGTTTTTAAACTGTAAATGGTCTTTAAAATGCTTAGTATTGTTAGACATCCAGAGAAGAAAGAGACTTGTCCAAGGTCACACCGATGGTTAGGGCCAAAGATCTAATTCTTTTGCTACCTGAGGCCTTCAGTCTGATGGGTATCAGCAGGCAGCCTTTAAGGTGACTAAGCAAGACACGGTCCAGTCCACCCAGCCACAACAGAACGACGAGGGGTGTTCCACTCCCGATGACGCAGCTTTCCCCTACAGCTGGGAAATACCTTTGGTAAATGGAATGTTTGTCCCAGGTATCACAATGTAACCCCCATGGGAAGGGACCTCGTCCATCTTGTTCACTGACCATCCTCGCTGCCTATATTCTTAGACCCTCACTACGTATTGGTTGGGTGCATAATCGGGTGTTTGGATTGGTAGATGGGTGATGGTTGGACAGACAGATGCACAGTCATGTAGAACATTGCCAAGCAAGCATAGGACCCACAAATTCACGTGTAGGGGACTCCTTTCCAGGCAGTATATATAGCACAAGGAGCCTGGGTGTCCCAAAGTCCCATGGTTGAGTCCCCAAGCCATCATTTGGTAGCCTGTGACTTTGTCCCAAAGCATTTCCTGCCTTTAAGCCTCACTTTCTATTGTTGCCAAAAAGTAAATTGGCAGTTATATGACACTATAGCAAAACTGAGGTATAAAATAGTGTCTGTAAAGTGGCCATAGGAGATGATAGATGTTTTGGTAACTATTGCTTTGCAGAGCATTTTCCAATGCCACGCCAAATAATCAACTGCAGGTCAGTAGATGTCAGTGTTTTAGCAATAAACTAAACATGGGCGTGGAAGAGAGATAAAAATTAACCTTGCATAGGTATTCTTTTAAAATTCTGGGGGCTGAAGAGTTGACTTTATGGTTAAGAGCATTTGTTGGTTTTGCAAAGGACCCAAGTTGGATTCCCAGCTCCCATATGGAAGTTCTCGCCATGTCGTCAGGCACCAGGCATGCTTGTGATACACATATGTACATGCAGGCAGAAGACTCATACATATAAGATAATAAAAAAATTTTAACATTTAAAAATGATGCTTCTCTGGACCAAGGAAAAAAGTGATAAAAATGTAGGAGCCTAAATGGTTAGTCCAGAAAGCTGACATTAAATGACCGTGCTCAATCATTTGTCTGATCTTTTCACTGAAATTGCATGCAAGCAGTGAGGAGAACTCACCAGAATTCCTCATTTTGTCTAATAATAAGTTTCCATTTATCCAATGCCTACACAATGCCAGGCATTTTACATAAGTCATCTTATTTCATCCTAATAATAGGTAGAAACCATTATATCCATCTTACAAGGGCTGCTGGCTCTCACACACTCCGCCCCGAGCATCACATTTGACTTGATTTTACAGGGCCAAACTGGAGCCCTGAATGTCCTGCCCCAGGTCTGTCTCCCCCAAGATGAGCATTGCCACAGCCCTCTGCCCAGCCGCTCTAGCGTTGAGCTTCATGTCTTCATGCCTTCACTCCCCCTTCCTGCTGTGCAGCCCACAGGGAGGGCAGGGCAGCTGTTTGTCCTGAGCAGACATGCTGTGTGTGTCCCATTTCAGGCCGGCCTCCAGGTCGCAACACTTAAATTCACTTCACTCTCTCTCCGTCCTTTTCCTTCTCAGAGGAGGGTGAACCACTGGACAGTCAGTCAGTGACCCAAAACAGAGAAGGAAAGGCGGGTTAGCACTGGACAACACATTCTACAATGGCTGCCAGGGCCTCAGGGGCTGACAGAGGTCCCTTGTGTGGCTCAAGCAGGCCTTTTTAAAAAAAGATTTATTTATTATGTATACAGTATGCATCAGATCACATTATAGATGGTTGTGAGCCACCATGTGGTTGCTGGGAATTGAACTCAGGACCTCTGGAAGAGCAGTGTTCTTAACTGCTAAGCCATCTCTCCAGCCCCTCAAGCAGGCTTCTGACAGATGTCTGCTAACGTCTCTCAGTGGGTTTGTTTTATCCAACATGGCGGCTGGGCTTTTCCAGGCTTTTTGCTAGAAGCTGACAAGTTATAGAAAATGGGAGTGGGTGGGGCTGAATGCAAGCGAAGCCCAGGAAGCAGATGTGCTCAGAACCAATCAGCTCTCAGGAATGAAGCAGGCCTGGCTTCTAACAGCGGGAAGCTCACGGGAGAGGCTCTAATGCCTGGTTAGAGGTCAATGCCCAGGCATGGGCTGGGGTCTGGGGCCTGATCCTGGGAGGGGTCTGAAGGGTGTCACCAACCATCAGGCAGAGACAGAAAGCTGTGAGGTGGCAGCAGCCCAGAGAGACATACGGCCCCGGGAATAAACTAGAGCCCCAGTTACCATGTGATAAGAAAAGTGACGGTGGGAGGCCCCATGCTCCACCTTGTCTTTTGGATCGCTGCCTGGCTCTGGGCAATGACACTTGGTAACTCTGTAAGTGAGAGCGAAGGTCTTGGGCTCTGTGATTATCAACAGCAACATGAAAGGACTCTGTGAAGTCTCTGGCACACAGGGGGCACTCAGGAAAAAGAGAGGGAGGGAGGGAAGGAAGGAAGGAAGGATGGAAGAAGAAAGAAAAAAGACCACCTCCAAAGCACTAAGGTGGAAGGGCCAGGTTATAGCTCCCACACTGAATCAGTACGGGTTTATGTGAATCAAGAATGTGGAAAATGCTGCATGTGAAGGCCAAGACGTCTGTCTTAGAGACTGGGAAAAAGGATGCGTAACCCAGGCTCAAGTCAGCCGACTATACAAACCCAGAGTTGGATGCTCCCAGCTCCGTGATGGGCTTCTCAATTTAGGGGTGTTATGGATCACCGAGACAGTCTCTGCTTGGAACAGCCACTCGGCCCTTTGCTTATCCACAAGGAGCCCCGAGTTCCTCCTGTTGCCATACCAAGGACTGTTCCATCATGAGTGGCCAGCTCCGTGTCGTGGTGATAAGGGGAACAGCCAATTGCACGTGCTTCACGGTGTCACCACCTACCATGCCATGACAACAGGCACTTTGGGAAAACTGGGAGTTTGGCATACGAGAAGCCTCCTGCACTTAGCCATGGTTTTTGGCACACACATTTGCACTAGGTTTTTGCAGGTGGCAAACACTGCTTGTCTTCTCAACATGTAGCTATCAACCCTTCCGCTTTCTTCCCAGAACATGCAGGAGCCACCAGGGGGCTCAAAGAACAACGGGTCCTAGTGTCCTAGTGTTCTGACCTTAAAAAAACATGTCCTGTCCTCTCTTCTTAACTCAGCTAAACAGCGAGAGAGCCCCGCACCAGGCTGGCTGCAGGGTCCAGCAGTGGCCATGCTGCAAGTGTGGACAGAGGACAAAAGTCCCCCCCACAGCATCCCACGCTGGGGCGGCTCTCACTTCCACAGGGGAAGTAGGTGACCGTGCAGTGGAGGTGGTGTGGCACGGCTCAGTGGGGACCGCTTTTTCTGAACCCTGTTCTCTCTGTGGGTCAATGCAGGTTCAAAGTTTCCTTCTGCACTTTTGGCAAGGAATGCCGCCCCACATGCTGCCCGTGCTAGGCTCTTCCACGGTGGTGAACATCGTGGGTGTGTGCGACTCCATCCTCTACAAGGCCATCTCTGGCGTACTGATGCCCACCGTGCTGCAGGCATTGCCTGACAGGTGAGTTCGCTGGGCCCAAACTTTCCATTAGGAGGAGCCCACTATTACTTGATGTGGTATTTTGTTGCTGTTGTTTGGTTGGTTTTTACTATTATTTTAAACAGGGCCTTGTAAAGATCATTAATGATATTTTAAAAATTAAAGGTTGAACCAGATGTGGTAGCACATACCTTTTGTCCCAGCACTTGGGAGGCAGATGCAGGCAGACCTTTGTGAGTTCAAGGCCAGCCTGGGCTACAAAGAGAGTTCTGGGACAGCCAGGGCTACACAGAAAAACCTTTCATTAAAAAAGAAAGAAAAAAAGAGAAAAGAAACACAAGGATAATAATAATAAATTAAAGGTTGTAGCAGTTTTGAATGTAAACAAAATGCTTCTACTTTGAAAATGTTCGGGCTTCCTCGAGGTGGAGAACGGGTCCACAGTGTAAAGCAATGCAAGCGTTTCCACGAGGCCATCTCTGAGTACTTGTCACATGCCATTAGTACTCAGAACATGACTTTCTCGCAGAAACTCGATCTCTGTGAGGACTCTTTTGTGCCTTGCTTTCAGCACGCAAAGCCGCGTCACCTCGTGCTTACGCTGAACAAGCTGTCTGCCTTCACCAGCACGTTGGACAGATGCTACCACTTTCCAGGGTACCAATCTTGAACTCCCTCGCTAGGAGGGGAAGGACAGTGAAGGCAGGGGCAGTTCCTCTGGTGCCCTCGATGTGAGGTCGCCCCTGGCCAGCTGTGTCTCCCACAGGACTCTGTTCCCTTGTCCTTTGGGCCTGAGATCAGGCAGCACCGTACTCCAGTTTGCAGTGGTCTCCCCATGGGTCTTTCTCGGCTTGTCCACCCCTTTCTCGGTTGCAGTGGCATTTGTTTCTTTTTGGATCTGTTTCAGAGGAGGGGCATTCCATACAAGCTCATAGTTTTCTGTAACAGCATGAGCCTCCGCCATATTGAATTTTATTGATTCTCTTGGGATCTCCAGTCCTGTGCAGCTAACTGCAAGGCATGCCATGAGGGGTAATATGGTGGGATAAATCAGTTTCCAGCGGCTGCTGTGACACATGTTCACAAAAATGGGTGGCTGAGAATGAAATCACTTTATTCTGCCTCTTGGGTTCCCCTTTGTCTGGCCACACTTTCCTGAACGTCCTTGTAAATAAGCTGCGTGCGTCGAGTCAAAGGGCTGGCGGGTTGTGCCTCTGCGGAGGCTCTGCGGATGGTCTGTCCCAGGCCTCTCTGTTGGCTTTATGGTGGTCCCAGCAGGCCCTGGTGTCCCCTGGCTTGCAGCTGTGTTACGGGGATCTCTGCTCCCATCTACAACGTCCTCGGCCCTGTATCCTTGCCTTTCTTTGCCTCTCACTGGATCGCCAGCCCCTAGAGTTAAGGCCCACTTGCTGATCTTCACGAGAGAGCCATAATCACCCCTAGAAAGACCCCTTATTCCCCAAAAGGTCACCTTTGCCAGTTCTGAGTGGGCATGTGTTCTGCCACTGTTCATCTTACTACATGGACTATGTGTCTAGGAGAAATTCTTAGAGGGTTACTGGTCTATTTAGCTGTTAAGCTAGTCAGTCAGTTATGGGACAGGTCTCAAGCAGCCCAGGCTGGCCTCAAACTCACTGTGTAGCCAAGGATGACCCCGAGCTTCTGGTCCTCCTGCCTCCACCTCCTGAGTGCTGGGATGGCAGATGTTGACCACCATGCCCAGTTTTACATGATGCTAAGGATCAATCCCAGGACCCTATGCATGCTGAGCATTTCCTAACACGACTTTACCTGTAGTCCATAGAGTTTGATGTGCACTATTTTGATATTGTTATTCCCTATAATGATTTCCCTTTTCAGTCTCCCTCCTGTAAGAATTTTTAAAAGAACATGTAAAGCTTTCTGAGTGTTGGGAGCTATTGATTTTACTATTTATGGTTAGATAATGTTGCTTAAACTCAAGATCCGACTAAAACTGCTCTTGTTGTCTGACATGTGCACAGCTTGTGAGCATTGCAGTAACGCCTGGAAGAACCCTTGTATCTCAAGGCACAGAGAGTCCTCTGGATTTTTATAGGTGTGTGTGTGTGTGTGTGTGTGTGTGTGTGTGCACATGTGCAGGTGTGAGTGCAGGTGTGTGTACACATGTGCATGCATGAGTCTTTGCGTGTGTGTACACATGTGCATGTATGAGTGTTTGTGTGTGAGTGTGTGAGTGCATGTGTGCATGTGTGTGTGTGTGTGCATGTGTGTGCATGTTTGTGTGTGCATGTGTGTGTGTGTGTGTGTATGTGTGTGTGTGTGTGTGTGTGTATGTGTGTGTGTGTGTGTGTGTTGCTGGAGACTGTAGCCAGAAGAAATGCTGAACAGGTCCTCTACAGCTTCCCCCCAGGTTAGTCTCGGGTTCCTGTTCTTGTTTCAGCCTCTTGTATAGCTGCTGCTCCAGGAAGGCACCACCAGACCTGGTTCTCAGTGCTTAGTTTTGTATGTGATGTGAAGTTCAGGGGTCAAGTGTTTATTTTGATGTTTTACATGTGTAGGCCAAGCGTTCCAGCGCCATTTGTTTAAAAGGCTGACCTTTTTCTGTTGTGTTGCCTTGTTGCTCTGGAGAAAGTTGGCCGCCTCTGGACCCTCGGCGGGGCTCTGTCCCTTGATATGCCCACCTCCACTAACACCTCACTGGTTTGGTCATAGCTGCTTTGACAGCAGTCTCAAAACAAGCGCTATGAGACCAGACTTGTTATTCTTTTTCAACATCATTCCTTCACTGTGATGTATAAAATTTGAAGAATCTTTTCAAATGTCCTGTAGGATTTTGATAAGATTGTCTTGACTTCATAAATAAAATTAGAAATAATCGACATCTTACAAATACTGATTTTTCTAATCCACGAACACGGTTTGTATTTCTTTGTTTATGTGGGTTCTCTTTCAATACTCCTTCAGCTTCCAGTCATCTATTACTCCTTTATAAAAGCATGACCATAGTTTTGTATGTGTCTCTTTTGATACAAGATGTTATTAAGGTCGTTGATCCTAGTAGTTCTTACGGTAGCTTCTTCTGGGCTTCTCGCGGATATTAGTATATGATCTAGTGTTGGAGACCATCTTGTTTCTTGATTTCCAAAATCTATCCCCTTTTCATCTATAATGTTACTCACTGGCTAGGACCTATAGGTGACAGTGGATATCTTAACATTTTTCCAGGTCTTAAAGGGATAGTATGTAGTGGTCACAATAACATGTGGATGATCTCATCAGATCATGAGTGTTCCTTTCCACCAAGGATTTGCTAAGAGTTTTTATCATGAAGGCATTGTGAATTTTCTTAGACTTTTGAGTTTGTTAAAAGATCGCATTAAAGCCAGGCGTGGTGGTGCACACCTTTAATCCCAGCACTCAGGAGGCAGAGGCAGAAAGATCTCTGTGACTTTGAAGCCAGCCTGGTCTACAAAGAGAGTTCCAGGATAGCCAAGGCTACACAGAGAAACCCTGTCTCGAAACAAACAAACATCATGTTGTTTTTTTTCTCCTTAGTCTGCAAATGTGGTGGATTTCATATTGCTTTATTTTCAAATATGGTGGTAGGCTTTTTCATCTTCAGAGTAAATAAACTTCATTGCAATTTTAAAATATCTTGCTAGATCTGAATTGCTAATGTTTTGTTGTGGGCTTCATATCTCAGTGTATAAATACTTCTACTTTTCCCTATAACTTTCTTTTTAATCTATGGATTATTTTAAGAATGAAATATTTAATTATTAACTATTGGGGGATATTCTGTTATTATCTTGTATTTTAATTTCCCTATAGTCAGGTTGTACACATAGCATATCAGGTCTTTTATGCTTGCTTAAACCTTTTTAACAGCCTATAACATGGAGTGTGTTGGTGAGTGTGCGTATACATAGGCACATATATGCATATATACATATTTTTCCTTAGACAGTTATTTCATTGTGGTGGTTTAAATAAGAATGTCCTCCATAGACTCGTGTATTTGAACACTTGTCCCAGCTGGTGGTGCTATTTAGTGGTGCACACCTGTAATCCCAGCATGTGGGAGGCAGGGGCAGGTGGATCTCTGAATTTAGGGCCAGTCTGGTCTACAAAGGACAGCGAAGGCTATTATACAGAGAAACCCTGTCTCAAAACAAACAAACAAACAAACAAATAAGCAAACAAGATTCCTGTCGCTTTGAGTTTGCTCCCTCTGGTTGTGCCTGTGGTGAAGGATGCCCTCTCCCAGCCCCTGCCCCAGCTGCTATGCCCACTGCTTACTGCAGTGTTTCTCCACCATCATGACTCTCAGCCCTCTGGAACTGTAAGCACAAATAAATTCTTTTTGCTATAAGTTGCCTTGGTCATGTCACAGCAACAGAAAATCAACCCCTGACCCCATGTTTGTGCATACAGAGCCTGGAGGTCAACATCAGGTGTCTTCTTCAGTCACTTGCTGCCTTAGTTTTTGGGACAGTGCTACTCACTGAACTTAGCGCCCACTGTTATGGCTGGACTGGTTGACCAGCAAGCCCCAGCAATCCTCATATTGCTGCCTCCCAAGCACTGGGGCCACAGATGTGTGCCGCTCGGCTTTTACGTGTCTGTTAGGATCCAAACTCATGTTCCATGCCTACATGGCAGGCGCTTTACCCACAGAGCCATGTCCCTAGCCCATAGATTAACAAGGGGTTTGTGTGTGTGTGTGTGTGTGTGTGTGTGTGTGTGTGTGTGTGTGTTATTTTCTTTTCAGTTTTATACAATTTCATGCTCTTCTCTTTGGCTTGTATATTTGTGTTTTGTAGGTTTTGATACCCTGTGGAAGTATGCCCACCCATGTGGCCACCCCAAGCTTCTTTCTTTGGTTTTTAGCTGTTTGACAATGACCTATTATAATTCTTTTTGGATCCTGCCTAAGTTTTTGGAGCTTCTTAGATCTGTGCTTAACTGTAATTTCATTATTTTGAGGGAAACTCCTAGATACTATCTTCTCGATTTTCTTCTTTCTCTGCTCCTGGCATTTCAATAATGAGTATGTTAGCCCATCTGATATTGTCCTTCAGCTCCTAAGGAGAGGCTTTCCTGTTTTGTTCATTTCTATCTTAGACTTTGGATTGGCTAATTTTTATGAAAATATCTTCAGGTTCAAGGACTCTTAACTTGGCAGCCAAAGGTACCATACCTTGATTTTATTTTTCATAGCTAACAAACCGCTTGAGTCTTTTTAAAGGCATATATTCATTACTATTGTTACTATTATCATTATCATTATCAATTATTGTGTGTACTGCACAGGTGTGGAGGGGAGAGCAACTTCGTGCAGTTGGTTCTCGACTTCCAGTTTTTACATGTGTTCTGGAAACTAAACTCAGGTCCCAAGGCTACATGCTGAGCCATGTTGTCCCCTCCCATTATAAAATAATTCTTATATGCCGCTGACGTTTCTCATCTGCGTATGTGTACTGTTGATCTTTTCCATTAGATCTGTGTCAGTAGTAATCATATTATAATTATTTTAGGTTCTGATTGTCTGGTTATACTGACTGTTTTGTCTCTTTAGAGAGGCTTCTTTTTCTTGATTCTTTTATTGTGTGTGTGTGTGTGTGTGTGTGTGTGTGTGTACATGTGTGTGTAAGACAGAGGTCAGTGTTGGCCATCCTGAACTCCTCTCCACCTTATAGCTTGAGATAAGGTCTCTCACTGGACATAGACATTGTCACTTCAGCCAGACTGGCTGGCCGTAAGCCCCACCCACCTTCCTATCTTCACATCCCCAGCGCTGGGATCACATGTGTGTGTGTGTGTCACTGTATAGGCTTTAGAATGGGTTCTGGGATCCAAACTCAGGGCTTTGTGTTTGCATGGCAAGGGCTTTACTTACGGTCATCCATCTACCAACTTTATAAATTCTGACTGACTGCCAAACCGAGTCTAGAACAATAGACACCGACGCTATTAGGGCTTATGCCTGGAAATGGGCATATGTCTCTTCTCCTGTCTGTGTGAGGAGTGAGTCCCTCTGTTCAGGAGTTCTCTGGGCTTGGGCTTTGCAGTTGCCATGGTTACCTTCAATGTAACTCTAGAGTCATTCTTCTGGAATTTGTTCTGTGCACTTGTTGGACTTCCTTCTTCTCCCAGCCTCTCTGCCTCAGCCTTGGGCCTCCCCCGTGTGGCTTCTACATTGCTTGAGACTCGGTTTGTTAATCCTTGCCTTCCTATCTATGACAGGCTTCTTCTTGCAGACGTGGCTGCCGAAGCTTAAGAGCTGAAACGATTTATCTGATTTCTTGTGCAAATAAAAAACAGTCAGAATTCAAATGTGCATTCGTTCCCCAAACTAATGTTTATCAATTGCTGTAATGTGCTAGCCATGCTGCTTGGCCCTACAGGACAGCATTAAATATTTCAAACATGTTAGGTGTGGTAGAGCATGCTTCTAAACCCAGCATTCAGGAGGCAGAGGCAGGACAGGAAGTCTGTGAGTCCCAGGTCAGCCTGGACTACATAGTGAGTTCTAGACCAACCATTGCTACATAGCGAGACTCTTTCTCAAACAAACAAGCACAAATACCTCAAGCATGCTTGCTGTACTGAATTTACAGTAGATCCTTCAAAAATTACACAGACTACTCTACTGCCACTATGATCTCAGACTTATGAATTCAGTCCTTTTCCATCAAACAAAAAAGGCAAAGTTACCCCAAAGGTCAGAGTCCATCTGACAGTCGACTTTTCATTTTACACGTTCACTTTTTTTTTTCTCAACTTGTCCGAGTACCCAAGGTCCCAGGCTTGCATGGGTTGAAAAGAGATACTGTTGGACTGGAGAGATGGTTCAGTGGTTAAGAGAGCTGGTTGCTCTTCCAGAGGTCCTGAGTTCAATTCCCAGCAACCACATGATGTCTCACAACCATCTGTAATGGAATCTGATTACCTCTTCTGTGTGCATGAAAATAGGCCACTCATATACATAAAGTATATCTTTTTCAAAAAGAAAGAAATACAGGCACTGTCAGTCATGGCCCTGGCCAGGTTGAGCCTCAGACCTTGCCCCCTCATTCCAACTCCAGCTGAGGTGGCACCTGTTGGAGAGGCCACGCATGTTAGCCTGGCAAGGAGGACAACAACAACAACAAAATCTAAAAGCCAAGGACCAAGCCAGGAGGTATGAGGCAGCTGAAGCGCCCAGCATGGGTATCTTGACCTTACTGCGGGACAGTCAGAAGTCAAGCAGATCTGGCCTGGGTCCTAGGCTCTTGCGTTTGCTTGTGCCCTAAGCCTGAACCTCAGTTCTCACACCTCTGGAAGGACTAATAACAATGCCTACTTCACAGGATGAGGTGAAGATTAAACAAGAAAGTATGCGCAAAGTGTTTAGTGTCTGTCTCAGCACACTCATTAGCAAGGTGCTGGCTATTATCGCTCCCTTGCTGGTGTGACAACATCAGAACTGGCGGGAGGTGGGGGGTGGGGTGGGGAGTGAGGGGGGGAGCAGTGAGAGGGACCTGAGAGAGTCAGAGTACTGCCAGGGTGCAGGTTCTCGGTGGAAGAGATGCTGAAGGGCTGAGACCCTGCAGTTGTCAGATCTATCCGTACAAGAGCGTTGTCTGACCCACCCACCCCACCCCCACCCCCCAGGCTAGGGAATGAGATGGGGAGGAAGGGGCCAAAGAAGAGAGCCCTTCCTACAGGGCTCACCTGCAGGGCAAGAAGAGTCAGGGAGAGGCGCTGCAGATGTTGCAGAAGGTGACACAGCCACGGTTTGGAGAGGCATTTCATAACCACGTGGTCAGAGTTGGAAGAGCCTTGCCTTCTGCTGGATACCTCCACGGAGCAGCCTCTATGTCCATGGAACTCCCAAAAGGCTACAGAGTCAGGCCTGGGGAGCTGCGTCAGTGGGGAAGGCGCTTGCTCTGTAAGCCCTATGCCCTAAGTGTGGAGCCCTAGAACTGGTTAAAACTGGATGTCGGAGCCCAAATGTCTGCAATCCCAGTGTCCCTAAAGGAAGCGAAGGCGGTAACAGCAGCATCTCTGGAAGCTTGTGGGCCAGGTAGCCCGATGTGAGTATAGAGTGACAAATAAGAGAGACAGTGGCACCTGCCCTCGGACCTCAACATGTGCACCATGGCAAGTGAGTGAACCCACATATCATGCAGAGAGGGAGGGAGGGAGAGAGAGAGGAGAGAGAGAGAGAGAGAGAGAGAGAGAGAGAGAGAGAGAGAGAGAGAGAAAGACAAGAAAGACAGAGACAAAGGAGAGAAAGACAGAGAGACAGAAACAAGAGAGAGGAGAGACAGAGACACAGAGACAGAGACAAGAGAGACAGACACAAAGGAGAGACAGAGACAAAGACAAGAGAGAGAGAGAGAGAGAGAGAGAGAGAGAGAGAGAGAGAGAGAAAGACAAGAAAGACAGAGACAAAGGAGAGAAAGACAGAGAGACAGAAACAAGAGAGAGGAGAGACAGAGACACAGAGACAGAGACAAGAGAGACAGACACAAAGGAGAGACAGAGACAAAGACAAGAGAGAGAGAGAGAGAGAGAGAGAGAGAGAGAGAGAGAGAAGAGAGAGAGATTTTTTTTAAAAAAGACTCTAAACCCCAAACAGAACTGTTTCCCTCCATACTTTTTTCACCTTAATAAAAGCAAACATTTTGCCTGAAGCGAGAGGTCCCTTCCGAGGTGCTGCTGCGTTCTTTCTTATCCCAGACAAAAGGCCAGCCCCCAGTTCCGGCTGCCTGCCAGCAACAGCAATGCATGGTTGGAGAGTGGCAGGGTGCCCTCCTTGCCGCTGGGCAGCCACCCAGAGCTTCTTTAAAGTTTGGCCCTCTGTGGAGAGCAGCCGCAGATTCTGAGAAGCTGTCCCACTTAGAATTCAGCCCCAGTCTGTGGATGACAAGCCAATGTGGACTTGCCTCTGTGACACCACTGAGTTCTTTGGGTTCATCCTGCCTTCGGTGCTAGGAGGCACCTCTGTTGACCAGGCCCTTGGCGAGAGACACAGTGCCCAGGACCCCCTCCGCCACACACCTCCACTCATCAGGAAAGCCTGCTGACTCTGCCTCTAAAACCTTCTAAACTGGCCTTAGTGCACCATCCCTACCCTGCCTGCTCTTGTCCGGGCCTCTCTCTTGCCTGGCTTATTACAACAATCTCCAAACGATGATGCTTTTACTCTGTCCTTATCCTCCCAGAATGATGTTTTGTTTTGTTTAGCTACGTGGTAGGATTGAGTGTTGAAGATGGGGAGAGAAAGCAGTGATCTGAAATGCTGCAGTCAAGGTGGACAGCGGTTGGCAAGGGGAAGGAGCCTTGCCTTTATCTAGGGCAAGAGCATATTAGGTAGGGGATTAGCATGTGCAAAGCGGGCAAGGGCTTGAGGTGCTGGGAAAGCATACTGGGGGATGGTGTCGCAGACGTGGAGTGAGCTGGGAGGCAAGTGGGTGCTGTCATCAGTAAAGATCATTGGACGCAGGGAGGGAGAGCCTAGGCAGGGCTTTGTGAGGAATGCCTGGGGCCCTGTCCACCTGAGCATCGAGAGACATGTGTTTGTTCATTACCTCTAGCAAACCTTTTTTGAATACCTACTATGTGTCTGGTGCTAAGGTAGGTGCTGAAGATAAAGAGATAAGAAAAACAGACGTAGTCCTTGACCCCTGCTCCCGGGCATATGGTCTGGTGAAAGATGCGCATTAATCATATGATTTTGTATGTCAGTACAGAATGACCTGTCACACCGCAGGGCCTCCCGAGGGAGTAACTACAGAGTTCAACCTCATCTCGGTGGCGAAGTAACAGGCAGTCTAAGAGGAGAGGGATGAGGGAGATATGAGCTTATGGATTATAGAAGAGATGGTTTTGGGCAAAGGTCCTAGGTGGAAAGGAAGCTGGCAGAGGTCAGTCGGACCTGAAACAGGGCAAAGAGGGGCCAGAGAGAGAGGCTGAAGAATGCGCTTGGCGGGCTGAAGTAAGGATTTAGGGTTTCATTCTCAGAACAGAGGAAGGCACTGAGGGTGACACCGATCAGCACCATAAATGTTTGAGGGAAATGTCCCTTCACCTTGAGCTGGGATAGCAGCAGAGGGCAAGCAGCAAAGTGCTTAGGAAGAAGTTAATGTTGGAGCCTGGATGAGAGATGCTGCCTGACTGAGTTGGCAAGAAAAGGGAGCACATTGGATGCCCTTGCTAAAAAAAGACAAGAGTTTGCGATGGCACACTCAGTGGGCACAGTAATGGAGGGACACTGAGCTGTGAGCATCCTCCTGTTCAATGCAGCGCAGGGGTCACTTGTGAACTTTCCTGGGCTAAATAGAAAACTATGACCGTACTGGACCAGGCCTTAGGGCTTTGCAGAAAACACAACAGGGGAGGTGAATACAATAAGTGACACTATAAGAAAAAAATCAACCGTAGCAGTGTGGAATGTCCCTGAGAGCCAGGCCCAGGATGTCAATAGACTAGATGCACACAACCAAATCCAGAAAGCTTAGGAAATTGAATGGTATGACTTGCATGTAATATGTGCATATCATTAATTCAAATAAACTAAAAGATATCTTTAAGAGGAGTGGGAAAATTGAAATGCCAGCTGAGTTTTAGATGCCATTAAGAATTACAGTGCATTACACCAGCTGTCCTAAGGACATGGAGCTTTTAAATAAATGCACACATGGGAATGTATAGACAGACACACATATTTCAACCTTGTGAGATTTGCACAGTAAGTTCTTGGGAGAAAATAATGTCATGGGTTTGCTAAAAGGTCCCAGAAAAGGAAAAAGAAGGCACGCAGTGAATTAAACTGGTAGAATACTGGTAATTGTTGGAGCCGATTTGCATCGGTTCTTGGAGGTTTGTTTTATTATCCTACCGTGGGGTTTGTTTGAAGCAATTCATAGCAAGGAAATTGCAAATGAATTTTTTGGGGCTGAAGATGGCTTAAGGGTTAAGAGAGCCTTCTGCTTTTTCAGAGGACCTGAGTTCAGGTCTCAGTACAGCCGTCAGGCTTACCTGTGACTCCACTGGATCAAATGCCACTAGCCTCCAAGGGCACTTGCACTCAAGTGCACACAGAATGCACGCCGTTTAAAAATAAAACAAAAACCTTCAAAAGCAATACTTCATGGAGAGTAGAATTTCATTCTGAAATAGGGAATACAAGAAAAGAAGTGAGTCTGGGGTTGGGGCAGGGTCGGGGGGAAGGGTTTTATTTGGGACACGTTGGGTCCTTTGAGACCTGTGAGTAGGGGTTTCATAAACCCAGTTGGCCTGGCATTCACAGACTTCTGTACTGGAGATAAGTGTGTGTAGGGAGTGACTGACCTGTGGGATAAACTAGGAACAAGCTGTAGGATGTTGTTTTTTATTTATTCATTCATTCATTCATTTATTTATTTATTTATTTATTTATTTATTATTTATTGACTGTGCTTGAGTGTTTTGTTATGTGCACTGTGTGTGTGCCTGGCACCTGCCCATAGTCGTCTGAAGTGGCATCCGGAAGAGGAGTCCAATCCTCTGGAACTGGAGTTGTAGCGGGCGGGTAGAGGACACCAGGCTCTGGCTGAGGAACAGCTAGAAGAAGCATCCACTGATGCCAAGGGAAGCCAGGGACTTTCCAAGAGAAGGACAAGACCATGGTGGAGCAGTGCCACAATGCCCAGCAAGACCGAGGGCAAAATGACTCCGTGAGCTTTGCTGCTTAGAGCTCGCTGCCTAAGGGACAGCTGTGGAAGCTGAGGGACAGGAGTGACGCGGGGAACACATGAGGGTGAGGGCGGCGCCCAAGAGTCTGCGTCGCTGAAGAAGTGTCCATGGGACAGAAGAATGACGATGTAGTGGCTTAAGGGATATAAGTGAGGCCACAAGAGTCCTTTATTTACTTACGTGTGTTGTGGGTGGCGTGTATGTATAGGTGTGTGCACATTTCATGCATGTGAGTGTCATGGTGCCCATGGGAGTCCAGTGGACAACCTCTGCTGTTGGTCTCCTTCTTCCATCTTACCAGAGATGGGGTCCCTTGTTGTTCACTACTGCATACACTGGACTGGTGAGCCCACAAGTTTCCAGGGGTCCTCCTGTCTCCACCTCCCATCTTGCCATAGGAACACTGGGATCACAGACGTGCACTGCCATGCCCAGCTTTGTGGAGGGCTAAGAAGATCCAAACTCAAGTCTCTTCATGTTTGTACCACATGCCCTTTGCCTACAGAGCCATCTCCTCAGCTCCTCCATTTTTTTCAAGGTTCTCTCCCTACCCCGTTTTCATTAAATATTTATTGATTGCCCTGGAAAATCAAGTGGAGGCGGTAGGACATTTGTAAACAAATTCATTCCATTGCTAAAGCCATGCAGCACTGAATTACATTTAAAAGTAATCAGGATGGGGGCTGGAGAGATGGTTCAGCAGGTAAGGAGCTGTGTCTGCTCTTCTGAGGGACCTGGGTTCCAGTCCTAGCGCCTACATGTTAGCTCACAACCTATTGTAACTCCAGTCTCAGGGAATCTGGTGCCCTCTTCTCACCTCCGTGGGATTTGTATGTATGTGGCATAGAGCCATAGATGCATGTAGGCATAACACTTATTAAAAATGAAAGGGGAAAAATAAGGTCAACAAAGAACAGTCATGTGAGAAATTGCTTTAGGGTGGATGGTCAGGAAAGGCTTCTCTAGGGAGGTGACTTTGAACCATAAGATAAAGAAAATTATGATAGATGCCACAAAAGGGTCTAGGAAGGAGGGAACGGCAAGGGTGGTGGTTGTGAAAGGTGACTAAACCCAGAAAAAAACAGTACAGGCTGCGTGTGGCACACACCTTTCATCCAGCACTCAGGAGACAGAGGCAGGTAGATCTCTTTGAGTTCAAGGCCAGCCTGGTCCACATAGAAAGTTCCAGACTAGCCAGGGCTACAGGGTGAGATCTGTCTCAACAACAAAAACCCAAAACACCTCACCCCAAGAAACCAAAACCAACCAACCAAACAAAACAATAAAGAGGCAATTATACTCAAGTGAAATGAATAGGACAGAAAGAGGACTTAGAAACCTGCCTTTATTTTTTAAATAACAGAGTTTTGTTTTGCTTGCAAAGTGAAAAATTCTTCAATGCATTGAGACGACTATCAGAATGATCCAATCGAGAGGAAAAGCTGAACTCACAAGAGAAAGGGCAGCCAGTAGCGGTGTCCCTGGGAAGGCAGGAGGGGCTGAAGGGTTTAGCCTTGGGACAGGAGGGAGGCGCCTCCTTGGTTCTGTTAGGGAAGCCACTTGGCTTGAGCGAAGAGCAGGGTGGCAGCCATGATGCCCATTTATCCCACTCATGGGAGGAGGGTGGCGACTGGAGGAGTGAGGGTCTTAGAGAGGGCCAGGGCTACCTGGTCACAGAAAGAGAAGAGTGGGTGAAAGGAGAATGGCAGGGAAGGCCATGGGGGGCTAGTGACCATGGTGTGACAGGTGAAGGACCACAGAAGACTGAGCCATGGCAGAATAAGTGGCTGGTCCTGGGTCAAGGGTGTGGACGGTCACCATGGTCACCATGGGGAGAGGTCCTTGTATCCAGCAATACCCTGGCCGAAAGCAGATCTGAGAAGCAGATAATGTGGGGCCTGAAAACAGTGCTTACGGTTTCCTCAGTTCCAAATTCCTATCTCATGATGGCCTCTTGGCTTCTTCTTATGTCTAAGCCCTTCCCACTTTTCTCCATTCTCAAAATCCACTATGGTTTCAAGATCCACATTAGGGCTTTTTGTCAACTTAAAACAAGCGGTTGCTAAGCCTGTGAGTGGCTCAGTCAGTAAAGGCGTTTGCAGGCAAGCCTGACAGCCTGAGTTCGATCCCCAGGGACCCACATGGTAGAAGGAAAGAACTAGCTCCTTCACGTTTTCCTCTGACTTCTACGTGTGTGTCAAGGCATGCCTTTGCACATGTGCATTCACACACACACACACACACACACACACACACACACACACACACGCATGCATGCACACACACAGACACACAGTTAAATAAATGCAAAATATTATTTTTAATGAGCTGTTGCTTCCCAGCTCCCACTGGAGGCTATAGTTTCTAGGCTGAGTGGACAAGCATCTCCAAATGCTGCACATGGATTTTTCAGGCTGGGAATTTGGGTAAGACTGTAGAAAAGCTTGAGGAGTTGGGGCCAGTTCCAAAATGGCTTCCTTAAGCCAAGGCCCCGTTATCCTCCCCCTTCATGCAAGGCTCTCCCAAAACACCAGGCATATCTTACTCTCGGAATGGATTCTGGATGCCACCTCATGTTGCAGTGGCTTTTAGCCTCCACTGTGCATCATGGACTGGCACTAACATCCATAAGCCCCTCCCCCAAAAGCCACCAGCTCTTCAAAGGCATGGGCTGCACGCTGAGCCTCTGGGCAGCTCTGACCAGCAGCATCTATTGGTAGCAGCCAACAGAGGATTATGTGAAATAAATTCCTTCCAGGGCTCTGGGAACCCAGGACGCACTTACAACTCATCTCTCTCTCTCTCTCTCTCTCTCTCTCTCTCTCTCTCTCTCTCTCTCTCTCCCAGCTTAACTCAGGTGATCCGAAAGTTTGCCAAGCAGCTGGATGAGTGGCTGAAAGTGGCTCTCCATGACCTCCCGGAAAACCTGAGAAACATCAAATTTGAATGTAAGTATTGAGTGTGGGAGCAGGATGCAAGTGGGGGCAACGTTTCAAAGCCACCCATTCTCATGAGTCACTGATAAAATAATATTCTGCCTACAAAGCACCTGGGGTTGGGCTAAGTGCTTTCCATCTGTGAACTCATTTAATACTTGTGAAAATGTTTGTTGCCAGCATCACAGGAAGGGACTTGGACTTGGAGAGCAGAGACAGGATTTTACTTCCAGGCCTCCTGTCTGATACTGAAGTCAGCCTTGCAGCCACACAGCCACGCAGCTACACAGCCTCACAGACACACAGGCTTGCAGCCTCACAGCCACACAGCCTCACAGCCTCACAGCCACGCAGCCTCACAGCCTCACAGCCACACAGCCACGCAGCTTCACAGCCACACAGCCTCACAGCCTCACAGCCACACAGCCTCACAGCCACACAGCCACACAGCCTCACAGCCACACAGCCTCACAGCCACGCAGCCTCACAGCCACACAGCCTCACAGCCACACAGCCACACAGCCACACAGCCTCACAGCCACACAGCCACGCAGCCTCACAGCCACACAGCCTCACAGCCTCACAGCCTCACAGCCACACAGCCTCACAGCCACACAGACACACAGCCTCACAGCCACACAGCCTCACAGCCTCACAGCCACACAGACACACAGCCTCACAGCCACACAGCCACACAGCCACACAGCCACACAGCTGCGCAGCCACACAAACTCAAGCCAAGGCTCTGAGGTTTCCTTGAAGCTCCTGCCCACAAAAGGCTGTGGCTAGCATCAGAGCTTCACATATTCTCTGCCTAATTAGAGAGCCAAATTAATATTTCTTATAAGGGGGCTGGAGGCACGAATCTTTCCTTGGCTAAGTAGTGCTTTGTAGTCCCCAGCATTTAGCGGAGCCTGAGAAGGCTGGTTCCGTTTTCCTGTCTCGATGGGGTCTGTGCGCAGCGATGGGAAGGCCCTGTGTATAACACATTTGTTGCCATTGAACAAAGATGAGATGATTTTAAGCAAAACAAGGTTTTAAAATATGTCTCCTAGAGGCCCGTTTGAATACAGCTTGCAAGTCCTCGCCTCAAACAAGTGCCAGTGGGGAAAACGAAGGCGATCAAATTACCCTTTCTCTGCAGGCAAAGAAGCCCTTTCAGACTCAGCTTTGAGGCCTCCTGCAGTGCCCATCACCTATTGATAAAGCCTGCTTTATTTCACGGCTCTCAGTTCTTTTCTTTTCTCTAGCACTAAATTCCACATCACAAAGTTAAAGAAAAAGTAATTAAGGAGCAGGATTAACAATTGATCGGGCCTGGAAAATTAGAAGTTCATCTCTCCCCCCCCCCCCGCCCCCCTGCACGCACAGCCCGCACCCCCCAACCCCGCCAAACCCACATGCTATTTCTCAAACCAAGCCAGCTCCGGGGACAAATTAGAATAATCCTAGGGAAATTTCTGCCTATTTCATGACCAGTTCAGAAATTAATGAGAAGAATGGCCCGGGCCCGTTTTAATTACACGGACAAAACAAACCCGTCCAGAGTCTGCAGCAAAGAGGAGGAGATGGGTGGGGCCTTCCACCTGTGCATGCTTGGAGGAAGTGGCCCTCCCCAGGGAGCCGGGGGGGTTGGGAGAATGGGCAAGAGAGCGGAAGCAAGAGTAAAGAACGAAGACCATGAACAGGCACATGTCTTTTTTTTTTTTTTAATCCACAGATACAAGGTCCCTTGGTTTCAAGTAATCAGACTATTATGGCAGATAGGCAAATATAGCCTTTCCTAAATCAAAACAGGCTGTGGAGGCCACTGGCCAAAAATGGCAGATGCTATGTGCAGTAGCAGCCCAGGTCCCCACTCCAGTAAGTAGCAGCACCCCTGGCCACACAGCGCTGAGAGGTCAGTCGTGGCCCTGATGAGACGCATGACGTTTTTTAAAGGGACTTCTTCAAAGGGTTCTCGTTTGATTTCTGCGATTATCTGGGCAGCAGTGACTGAACCTGCAATTAGCAAATGAAAGACGAGTGAACAATTGCTTTTACTCACGCTTGATTGAGGTCACCATTTCTCACACCTGCGAGTGTGGCGTGTGCATGGCTTTGAAATCTGTACCCCAAATATCATCGTTAGGAAACGGCTGTTAGAGCCAAGAACAGGACAAGAGTCAGAAGCAGGAGGTTGCCAGTGGGTGCCTAAAAACTGAGAAAGGACGATGAGACGAAGTTAGAAAATGCGAACTACTTTTTGAAACCTGCTCCTGGGGAAATCTGAGGTCGGATGTCAAGCATTGTGGACGTTTCCAGCTTCCTGTTTTCTTGTTGCAGTATCAAGAAGGTTTTCCCAAATTCTGAGAAGGCAAACATCGCTGAATCATCTTTGCCAGGTAGCTGTCCTCTCTCGTTTGCATTAACCCACTGCTGAGTCACTGCAAAGGACAAGGGCCACCTCCCCCAAGGATAACTTCCTGTGCCATCAATCCAGTTGCGTACCAGGGCTCTCTATGCACTGTGTTTAGTTTCTGTACATAAGAAACTAAAAACCCCGGCTCTCAACTAAAGCTGTAACTTGTATACACAATCATTTCTAACATCAGATGACCCCGAAGCTTTCAGACATGATCTGGGACCCCAATATTGTGCTTTCTTGAAATAAATTGCTGGGTACAATTGTTTATGCAGCACCCTTGGCCTCTCTGCAGTAGTTGCCAGTTGCTCCAGTTACTCAGTATGAAATCTGAACACCCTAATTACACGTAAAATCCTTCAAGAAAGTAGCAGCTTGCCCAGACAGCATGTAACCTGGGCAGCAGTCAGCATCCAGCAAGGATGGCCGGTCCTCCTCATCCCCAATTCTCTGTCAGAGCTGATCTGCCTCACTCATTCATGTCAACTTGCCTTTACAAGTTCAGATTGGCAATCATCCTGTAAAGCACCCTCTGGCTCTTCGGGGAGCCTTGGTTCTGCAATGTCAAGGCAGGAAGGAGGGGTTTCTAATTCAGAGTGGCTTAAACCCTCACATCTCTTGGAAGGCACCCGGGATGGTTTGGGGACAGAGGGAACCCCTTCTAGGTCGGGGCAGCTGTGACAAAGGCAACTCCTGGGTGTTGTTCTGGGGGACTAAGCAGAGTGTGACAGATGAGTGGAACTCAGGGAAGAAGGATTATTGGGAAAACAATGAGATGCTTCCTGTATTTCAGAGACTGTGTGCCAGCCTGCCTCTCTTGCTCTCTTTTGCTTGGAAGCAGGAGCCTTAGACCTACCTGGCAACACACACATGGTTTTGGCGCTTCCCTCTGAGGCTTAGATACTTAAGGAAGAATTTTACCCGTTTAGTGCATATATAGACATCTATTCCCTTGCCTACACTCTTGTGTGGCAAATGTGTGCATGTGTATATTTATGCATGCGTGCACACACACACACACACACACACACACACACACACACACACTTTCTAGCTTGCAAACATGGAGTACCTAATGCAGTCAACAGGTAGTACCTTTCCAGTCTCACTGGACAGCTCCCAAACACATTCCTGGACCAGCCAGAACTCTGTACTGGTGTTAATTATGGGAGTGAAACTCCCTGGTACATTTGAGCTAATAAACCAATGCACTTTCCTAAACACATACATAGAGCGAGTCAAACAAGATTCAACCCAAGACTCCTCTATTAAGCAGGCGGCTTCCTCAGATACACTAATCAGGCAGGCAGCTTGGCACTCATATCTCAGCCACTCAGTTCACGCCAGACACTATGCTTAGTGGTACGGACCTTCATCAGGAAAACAAGTCAATCAACCCATCCATGCATGTATACATACATACATACATACATACATACATACATACATAGGCATGTTGTAAAAAATGGGATGGAAGTATAGAATATCAAGTTTTTAGCTGAGAAAAAAATGGGTGTCACACTGAGGCTGGTGCATCAGGACATCAGGGCTGCTGGGACAAGGCGAGAGAAGAAAGTCCCAGTTTGTGGGAATGCACTGTGCAAAGGCACTGTGAGGCATCTGCGCAGTCAGTGTAAAGCAATCCAACCTCTGCCATTGAAGCCACTTACTTGGAGCTTGGCTTCCGGTCTATGCACCGCACTTTGGAGCCATCAGGAGGAACATCAGAGGCAGGGCCCACTGTATTCCCATTTCACAGACATGAAACCAGGCTAATAAGCACAGGCGACAACAGCAGAGCTGAGGCCTGACCCAGGTGTGCTGGAACCGAGCACACCCGCCCTTCCCAGTCTGCCATTCTCATGATTAGAGGTGATACACTCAAATATTCAGACAGCCCGAATGTCTCACACAGACAGCCCGAGTGTCTCACACAGACAGCCCAAGTGTCTTTAGTGCCACAGTTATTTTGGTGAGATTTTACTTGGGCCTGAACAGAATGTGGCCAGGAGTATAGTTACTTCCACCTGGACATTCACAAGTCTTAGCGACAAAGAGTGCCCTTAGTGTTTTGAACGTTTTTATTAGAAGACATTTTAAAGATGTGTGAGCAAAAGAAATAATCCTAGCTATCTATGTTTTCACTTGATTTTACTAGTATTGTTCCAGCTTGTAAATTTCAATTCACTAGCAAAGATTAGCTGGGGAAGTTATTGTTGTGAAAGACACACACACACACACACACACACACACACACACACATCTTATGTCTCCTACTTTCTCTACCTTATTCACATTTGTTTCACTATCCCAATAAATGTAAAAATCAAAGCAAAGACTAAGAACCCAAAATGCATAATCGTGCACTCATGAGAAAGTTCTAGGTATCAGGCCCAGGGAAGCCAGAGCAGTTCTTCAGTGCGGCCCCGTCACCTTCCTGGCAGGAAATGCAGATGGGTTGCTAAACACGGAACTCCTTCCTACCAGCTCATGTCAGAGAAATGCCAGATCTCTGGGCCTCATCCCATTGTTGGAGGTGAAGACCAAAAGTGGCCGGGAACAACAGCAGGGCTTGGCCTGGCCCAGGCCACGTTGGTGGAGAGAGTGGGGAGAGGAGAGAACCCCGGGAGGAAAGAGTATCTGTGTGGATCTTTTGGGTTATGGTATTGCTTTCTGAGATTGAATTCCTCTGGATTTCAAAGTAGTTTAGAAAACGCTATAAGCACCCCCCGCTCGGATGGCACACACATACACACGCACACACGCGCACACACACACACATGCGCACACATACACACACGCACACGGGGGACAGAGAAGAGAAGGGGGTTTAACCTGACTGCTCTTGTGTGCTGACGAGCCCGTTGGGTTGGATTCTAGGCGTCGCGCACGGTGATCCACAGCGCAGACATCACGTTCCAGATGCTGGAGGACTGGAGGAATGTAGACCTGAGCAGCATCACCAAGCAGACCCTCTACACCATGGAGGACTCTCGGGATGAGCACCGCAGACTCATCATCCAGTGTAAGGTGGCCCGCCAGGGGGTGTGCTCCTTCTGTTTCTCTTCCTTAAAGGAAAAAGGAAAAGGCATCTTGGTAAATAGTCAAGCGGTGTTCCCACCCTGTCCCCTTCCCTGGATCCCGTTCTTATTGTTCTTGTGAAATGGGTCCGCCAAGACAGGAGGGCTAATTGACTTAAGAGGATATGTGTCAACATGGCTGACGCAGTTGGGCAGCACACAATGTCATGCCAAGGACCCTGCATGTGACCCCAAATGCTACACATGCCTTCAAGGCAGTGACAGAGAGAATGGACACTGAAACTCGTTGCCTGTCTCATCTTGGTGTCACAGAGACAGCTGGACATGCTGTCTGCATTTCAGTGGAGGGTCATGTGACCATGAGTCAGCCCACCGTCTCTCGCCTCCACACACACGTCATCATCAGGTGACCCTTTCAGGCCCATTAAAGTTTGAGAAGGCATGAATGGGTACAGAGTTACATCCACAGAGTTGCTTCCGGGCATGTGGTCATGGCCCTCTGGACAAAGGCTTCCTACACGGAAGTGCATTTCCAATGCAGCCCTGAGGTGGGCAAGATGTCTGCTCCCAAGAGCGAAGCAACACAGGGGGACAGAAAACACCATCACCCATCACCTTTAGACACTTCTGTTTCTCCTCTGAGCTTTGGTCCAGATGACAGCTCAGGGCGTGCCTCACTTTGGCCAGCCATCCCTTCCCCTGAAGGGGAGCAGGGTACACCCTTTCAGGGAGAAGTGTGATTGATACACTTGCTCAGAGCTTTCGTGGAGGTTGGGGCTAATAGTATGCTGAGGGCAGGCAGACGGTTCTGCACCCATACTTTCTGTGTGGGGTAAATAAATGACTCTGTTGCTCTAACATGCACCAGGAGGAGGATTAAATTGAGAAAAGTCCAGACCCCTTGAGTTACAGGGTCTTCTCCACACTGTTGTCTTGAGGGGCCCTGTCTTCTGCCAGCTTATGAGCCAACATTCTCTAAGATCCCCTATGAGAGAATGCTATCTTTTAAGGCTCCTCGAGGGCAAATAAAATCCCTGAACTGTCTGGACCTGTGGCCCGCCATGAGGCCTATTTCCTGGGTTTAGACCCTGGCCTTAACTCGGGTTCTTATTCCTTCTTCCTGTATAGTTGCCCCAGTCCACTCATCTGCTGTTGAGCCTTGAGGAAATCCACTATATAAAAACGCAGTTTACCAGCTGCCTTTTCTCTGCCAAGTGCCCTGTCAAACCGCCATATGTGATATTAATTGTGCTTCAAAGCCACTTGGGGGAACAGTCTTGAGTCGCTTTGTTTACATTTGAGAAAACTCAGCTTCAGGGAGTTGACGGGGGCTTCCCCAGGGTCACATGGTCACCATGTGGCAGCGCTAGACCTTGAACCTAGGCCTTGTGGCAGCCTCACCAGCCCAGGGCTGCCCCTGCTGTGAAGGAGCAGAGGGAGCCAGCATTGAAAAATGAGACTGCATTCAAGAGGGTACAAGATCTAAGTGCTTGCATATATGCGTATGCGTGTGCATGTTCCCCAGCATGTGTGTGGCACTCAGAGGACAACCTCAGCTTTCACCTTTCACCGTGTTTGCAACAGGGTCACTGCCTACACCAGGTGTCATAATTAGCGTTACTATTGCTGGGGTGACATACTATGACCAGAACAATCTGGGGAGGGAAAGGGTTTATTGGGCCTATACTTCCGCATTGTTGGGCCTATACTTCCGCATTGTAGTCCATCTTTGAAGGAAGCCAGGACAGGAACTCAAACAGGGCAGGAACCTGAAGGCAGGAGCTGATGCAGAGGCTGCGGAGGAATACTTACTGGCTTGCTCCCCATGGCTTGCTCAGCCTGCTCTCTTACAGAACCCAGGGCCACCAGCCCAGGGTGGCACCACCCATAATGGGCTGGGCTCTCCCCCATCAATCACCAATTAAGAAAATGCCCTACAGCTGGATCTTAGGGAGGCATTCTCTCAATTGAGGTTCCCTCTTTTCTGACAACTCTAGTTTGTGTCTCCAGTTGACATAAGGCTAGACGGTACACGGGGCTAGCTGGCTTTTAAACTCATGGGAAATCTCCTGCCTCTGTCTCCATTTCACTGCAGCAGTGCTGTAATTACAGCTGTGTACTGCCCAGTCTGTTTTTGTTCGTGTAGTTTGTTCATGTTGTTGTTTTGATGTGTGTTCTAGGGATTCAGACACACATCCTCAAACCTTACCCTCTGACTCTCGCTCTGTTTCAGCTATATCAAGAGAAAGCATGCTCCCAAACACCCTAACAGCCTGTGGGGGACCACTGGTCACTACGTCCCATGGTCTCCCAATGACCCAGGCAAGGAGCCAGCATCTGATAATGCCCAAGGACAGTGACGCTACTTGTCAGTTTTAGCTGCCACTCATGGTTTTACACTGGCTTCCCATAGAGCCTTTTATGGGCAATAAAACGTGAACTAGACTTAGGAAAAAATACAGTCAGCAGCTCTAGTTGAGGGGACCAGAACCTTTCAAGTTCCCTTAATGCAGGATAGAACTGTGTCATCTGACACTGGAATTAGATTGTGGCTCAGTCCAACCCAGCTGGCTCTCGCTGTCTGTGTATCCTGGGGCAGGTTCTGTGATACGACTGGGCAGCGCCCGGGGTAGCCGCTGCCCTTCTGACAGAGCGCTCAGGGTTCGCAGCCAGACAGAAGCTGATTCTCAACAGCGCACGCCCTGTCTTGCCAAAGAGGGCAGTGCGACGTGATGTAATGCCAGAAAGGGGGGTTTGAGGAAGGGTGCCTGAAGGCAGATGGCCCAGGACATAGGTGTCATACCTGTAGCTCCCAAATAGACAAGGACAAAGTCCTTGAACGACACTGAACAGACCCAAAGCTCAGTCTGAACAGGGCTGGAGGCACCTGTGTGCCACACTTCACTTTCGTCACAACCACTTGACAGATCTGCACATTCTTGCTGTCAGAGTCAGCGTTCCATCGATGATGCAGAGCCTGAGTGGGGATGCTTGGCTCACTTTAGCTTTTACGTGTCTTGGTATTTGAGCACACTGTTAGAATGAAAATTAAGGTATGCTTTAGCAAAAGGGTGGGGCCATGTTTGCCCAATAGACCTTGCTTGAACCCTGGCTCCAGGGCATGGTGGCCTTGGCTTATACTTCTGTAAGATGAGGATGATGTGGAGGGCTTAGGATTAAACAAGACTAAGCACTACATGCTTAGTGAACAGGGGAGTACTCCTAAAGGCAGGCAGAGGTGCTCCTGGAGGCAGGCAGTGGTGCTCCTTGAGGGAGGCAGTGGTGCTCCTGAAGAGAGGCAGTGATGCTCCTGGAGGGAGGCAGTGGTACTCCTGGAGGCAGGCAGTGGTACTCCTGGAGGCAAACAGTGGTGCTCCTGGAGGCAGGCAGTGGTGCTCCTGGAGGCAGGCAGTGGTGCTCCTGGAGGCAGGCAGTGGTGCTCCTGGAGGCAGCCAGTGATGCTCCTGGAGGGAGGCAGTGGTGCTCCTGGAGGGAGGCAGTGGTGCTCCTGGAGAGAGGCAGTGGTGCTCCTGGAGAGAGGCAGTGGTGCTCCTGGAGGCAGGCAGTGATGCTCCTGGAGGCAGGCAGTGATGCTCCTGGAGGCAGGCAGTGATGCTCCTGGAGGCAGGCAGTGGTACTCCTGGAGGCAAACAGTGGTGCTCCTGGAGGGAGGCAGGGTGCTCCTGGAGGCAGGCAGTGGTGCTCCTGGAGGCAGGCAGTGGTGCTCCTGGAGGCAGGCAGTGATGCTCCTGGAGGGAGGCAGTGGTGCTCCTGGAGGGAGGCAGGGTGCTCCTGGAGAGAGGCAGTGGTGCTCCTGGAGAGAGGCAGTGATGCTCCTGGAGGCAGGCAGTGGTGCTCCTGGAGGCAGGCAGTAGTGCCCCTGGAGGTAGGCAGTGGTGCCCCTGGAGGGAGGCAGTGGTGCTCCTGGAAGGAGGCAGTGGTGGCCCTGGAGGCAGGCAGTGGTGCTCCTGGAGGGAAGCAGTGATGCTCCTGGAGGCAGGCAATGGTGTTCCTGGAGGCAGGCAGTGGTGTTCCTGGAGGCAGGCAGTGGTGCTCCTGGAGGCAGGCAGTGGTGCTCCTGGAGGCAGGCAGTGGTACTCCTGGAGGCAAACAGTGGTGCTCCTGGAGGCAGGCAGTGGTGCTCCTGGAGGCAGGCAGTGGTGCTCCTGGAGGCAGGCAGTGGTGCTCCTGGAGGGAGGCAGTGGTGGCCCTGGAGGGAGGCAGTGGTGCTCCTGGAGGGAGGCAGTGGTGCTCTTGGAGGCAGGCAGTGGTGCTCCTGGAGAGAGGCAGTGGTGCCCTTGGAGGCAGGCAATGGTGTTCCTGGAGGCAGGCAGTGGTGTTCCTGGAGGCAGGCAGTGGTGCCCCTGGAGGGAGGCAGTGGTGCTCCTGGAGGGAGGCAGTGGTGCCCCTGGAGAGAAGCAGTGGTGCCCCTGGAGAGAGGCAGTGGTGCCCCTGGAGAGAGGCAGTGGTGCTCCTGGAGAGAGGCAGTGGTGCTCCTGCAGGCAGTGGTTAGGAGGTAGGTGCATGAGCAGAGCTGTTTAGAATCTCAGCTAGCTGTGAACCATTTGGGCAGTTGCTCATCTCCAAGTACTGCAGTTTCTTTATTTGCAGATGGGGGAAAATAAGGGGGATTCTTACCTCCTTGGGTTGTCCATTTATTCACTCAATAACCAGCTGAACACCTACTTTATGCCAGGCAGTCCTAAGCACTGGGATCAAATGGAAGCAAGACACAGCCAGCACTCTTGACATTAACACTTGAGAGTCTGTCTTCAGGTTAAGTAAGTGTGCCCATGGGAGTCACTGAAGAGAGCACCTGGCACTTAGCGAGGGCTCAAGAAAGCTAGCTGTTGCTATTTTTACTATACAACCATTGTCACCATCAGTGATTCATGCACAGTAGACCAGACACAAAGAAAGAGCCCCCCAAAACCTCATTCTAGGCTCTGCCATGTGACTCACTTGCTTTTTGGTTTTGGGTACATTGATTAATCCCATTAAGGCACAACACCAAGGCAGGCACAATGGCGGACACCTGTAGTCCCAGCACTCGGGAGGCAGAGGCAGATGCATCTCTGTGAGTTCGAGGCCAGCCTGATCTGCAAAGCGAGTCTAGAACAGCTAAGGCTACACAGAGAGACCCTGGCTCAAAAAAAAAAAAAAAAACCACCACCACCACCACCACCACCACCACCAACAACAACAACAAAAACAGCAGGCAAACAAACAAAAGGCGTAGCACAGCATCTTGTGTCAGTTACTTTTCACACTGCTGTGGTAAAATACCATAATAAAACCAGCAAGAGAGAAAGGTTTAGGCTCACGGCTCAAGACTACAGTCCATCATGGCGGGCCAGGCATGGAGGCAGGAGCTTGAGGTGGCTAGTCCCAGGGTAAAGAAACAGTGATAGACACTCAAGCTCGGCCCGCATTCCCCTTTTTGTTCAGGTCAAGACCCCAGCCCCTGCAATGGTGCCGCCCACAGCTAAGGTTGGGGGGGGGGCGGCAGTCTTCTCACAGCACTTGACTCAATCTGGATAAGCTCTCAAGTCAGCCCCAGAGGCGTATCTCCTAGGTGACTCCAGACCGTGTTCAGTTGACAGTATTAATCACCGCACACCTCATCTGAAGTCTAAGAAGGAGTCAACGCTCTAAAGCCAGTCTTCATGCAAAGCACAGGCTGGCTGCTTGTCTCCTTAGAGCCCTCATCTGCCAGGCAACACAGCAAATTGGCTGGCTCCCTCACACAGGAAAAAACTGCTCAGACTCGTAGAAACAAGAGGCATGTACAGATCTTGGAGTGTAAATAAAGCAGATAAAATAAATAACGTACACGTACTTTACTTAGCTCCACGTCCAGAGCCCACACTAAAAATAAGCAAGGAAAGAGATGGTTGTAATGGGCGTGTCCCCAGCCCTGTATCTATTTCCCACAGTGCTTCACTGATTTCCACACTCCTAACCTGAGGCTGCACACAGGGCACAGAGAGGAACAGATGCCTTCATTTGATTAGGATGCATTAATTACACATGCCTAGCACCGAGAGGCTGGGTAAAGCTACTTACCTAACATAGTTATGGTCCAGAAACATTGGGATCACTGCATGTGCCCATCCCTGGGCAGAGAGCAAGGAATGGAAATATCCTGACCTAATGGTTGAGCAAGGCTTTCCAGAATATATATATATCCTGGATATATATATATATCCAGGATATATATATATCAACACACCAAACAATGAAGAGAGAAGAATCAACAAGGAGACATGATGCCCCACTAGCTGTTGGCCAGTGCTATTAATGATGTAGCAAAGGCAAATAAAGACACGTGACATGAGAGATAACAAGGAGTAGGGGTGACACGTCTCTGATGAGAGCAGGGGAGGGCAGGAAGGAGCTCGTCTCAGCTGGGTCATGAGGAAGCACGCAGTCCAACCCTCTGTGCCTTTAAGACTGTGCCTCTCTGGAACCACAACTAGAGTAAGATGTGCCGGCTTCTGCTTCATTTACAGTGTACCAGGAGTTTGACCACCTGCTGGAGGAGCAGTCGCCGATTGAGTCTTATGTAGAATGGCTGGACGCCATGGTGGACCGATGTGTTGTGAAGGTCGGTAGGGCAGAGCGGGAGGGGCAGCCGTGGCTCCTGCAGGTTATTGGTTGTCTCTGTGGACACCTACCTAGCATAGAACCTCAAAGTGAGCTAGCTAGTGTTCCTCAGCACCCATGGAGCCTTGGGGCTACCAGGAAGGGAGACCTGGTCCTAACCCTCGGAGGTGGAGGGGGGCAGAGACTGGATTTTCAGTCTCCTGTTCCTGAGTCACCCATTACTTGTTACTGCGCATAACATCTTGGCATCAGATTTCATGAATGTGTTTATTCTGCTAATGCCAAAAATATTGTTTTTAAGAAAATCACTGCTTAGCAGGCTTGAACTTGAAGGCTTACGGGCCTTCCCTCACTGTTTCAGAGCCAGGAGTGAATGAAGGGCTGAGGTACTAAAGCCGTTCACTTGCTCGCAGGTGGCTGCCAAGAGACAAGGGTCCCTGAAGAAAGTCGCGCAGCAGTTCCTGTTGATGTGGTCTTGCTTTGGCACACGGGTGATCCGGGACATGACCTTGCACAGTGCTCCCAGTTTCGGTAAGGCTATCCCAGTGTCACACGCGCGCGCGCACACACACACACACACACACACACACACACACACACACACACACACACGAAGTCCAAACACTTTTCTCTGGACTCTGTGCACCGAGTCCACCTCTGTGGCGTCATCTACGTTCTCACCTGCTATCTCTGAGGCCACAGGACATTGGGAAGATCTCTGCTATGGGTGGGACACAATGCTGTTAGACTTTACAAACAACAAAGGGGCGCTGAGTGCTAATGGTGACGTGGCAAAGCAGCCCATGTGAAGATGAGAGGTTTGCCGACAGAGAGACCTGACGGCATTTAAGGAGGTCTGAGTGACAGTGGCCGAGCACCCTTTATCAGATGTCCCCAGTGTCTAACCATTCCATGGGGTGAGCTGCAGAGCTCCACAGCCGCGGTTGATCTAAGACTGGGTGCAGAGACAGGCCTCTAAGTTCAAGCCTTTCCAACGCCCTGACTGACACTCAGGGTTATGTTCTGATGTTTTCCATTCATGATCGACTTTTGACGTTTTGCTTAATATTCCTTCAGCAATGCACTCCGGCCTACTCTCTGGAAGAAGGCATTTACACTCACTTCCACTTTTGTTTTCTGGGTCCCTCGGGTCACCCCAAGTCCTCACTTACTACTCTTTACACCATGACAGTGCTCAACACTTGTCTTCAGATCCTGTCTCTGAAGACAGAAACCTGGTCCCCAACTTGCTAAAGATACCGTGCTACCTGCAGGACACAGTTAGCTGCTTTTTTTCTGCAGAGAGGGAGTATGTTTGAGTCCAGGTCGTCCACAGCAAGGGAGCTGGAACCTGAAAAGACATTATCTAGATATTCAAAGTTCCAAAACACTGGCCTCTGTTTTCCTGGTGTCTCTCCCAGGGGTTGTTGCTAAGGCTTCTGGGTAATTGCTTCCATGCCACCTACCACTACAACTGTAGATGTGATCTCACTGCCGTCATTTCAGACTAAGCCAATCTACCCTCAGCCTTGTCCTGGCTTTTCACTGGACACTTTCCCCATCTAACTTTGTATGGACGTGTCACCATTTTCCAGCGGTGTCATACAGTGAAGTAGAACACAGGAGCTTTTTTTTTTTTTTTTGGTTTGTTTTTTGTTTTGTTTGTTTGTTTTTTAAGGAAAGGCTGTCGATGCACTCAGAGAGGCCTTCTGTTGGCAATTTCTTTCGCTTCAGCTCTAGGGCTCTCTGAGCCTCCAAATGTTTCAGCTACAGATGGAAACTGTCTTTGAGCAGAGTGTGGAAATGCTCCTCCGGTGAGTGCTGCCTGGGCAGGACCATCAGATGTGGCATGTTGATGACTTCCAGTGTGTGGTGGTTAACATTAGCACGTGTTACCTGTAGCTCTGGAAAGCCCATTTCTCTATAACTGCTTTTACTTAAGCAAACAGACAAATGGTATCTTGAGATAATTTTTTCATTTCTTCAAAATCAAAGATTCAACCATATTTTTTTCCCACACAAGCACGTGCACAAAGTGAGAAGCCTCCGCTCCTTGCCTTATCTCTTATTCTTCCACTTGCTGATTCATGAGACAAGCCTAGTCCTGACCACCTCCCGTCATGCCGGGAAGGAAGTTTCCTTGGCGTTATTCTTTGCAGCTCATTTGTTTTGGCAGAGTTATAGTCTATATAAAAATGGGGAAGCCTTGTGGTTTATCAGTGCCTTGACTTGAATTTCTTCCTGAGATGTATGACCTTTCTTGTTTTCTTTTTTTTTCTTTCTTTCATTTCTTTTTCTTTTCTTTTCTTTTCTTTTCTTTTTTTTTTTTTTTCTCAACAGGGTTTCTCTATGTAGCCCTAGCTGCCCTGACTCACTTTATAGACCAGGCTGGCCTCAAATTCACTGAGATCCCACTTGCCTCTGCCTCCCCAAGTGCTGGAATTAGAGGAGTGCACCACTATGCCTGTGTGACTCTTTAAAATTGGTTTTGTGGGTTTATTTCCTTTCCAATCAGGTAAAAGGTGTGTGTGTGTGTGTGTGTGTGTGTGTACACATATACCATTCATGTATATATTACCAAATATATGGTGTATGTACACACACACACACACACACACACACACACACACACACACACAAACTGTGAAAAGAGAGACGTTACCCCAATTTCACTCTTAGGGTATTTTTCTCAGCTCTGAGCAGGTTGAAACAATGCCTGCTTCTAAGTGCATTCAGTGGCCTCTGAAATGGTGCAGCTCATCTGACTCATTGTTGAGGTTTGCAGCTTGGGGCGACGGGCCAGTTGAAAGAATGTGTGGCAGACAAAAGCCCAGCTCCCCCTCTCTGCCTGTATATGTCAAAGACCCAGCTGGTGGCTGTGTTTGGGTCATGTGTTCACTGTATGAAAACAGCTAATTAGGGAAAAGAGCCCTCTGTTCCCTGGCACCCTCCCCCAGCCACAGGGGCCAGCTCTATGTATCTTATAACTTCTGCATGTTCCTCGGCACCCGGTGAATGTTGTGGGGTTGGCACAAGTGCAGCTTGGCAGGCTGGCCGTTACAGTGATCTGGGGAAATACCCCAAAAGGCCCTGGCAACTCTGTCTCCTTTGGAAGGTAGTTGACACCTTTCGTCTTCTTGGTTCTCTTTCACTTTTGTCTCCCTAACTCCTTTTCCGCTGGGCCAGTCAGTGCCTTGATCTGGAGAAGCCAGATTTTTGTGCCATAAAAAAAAAAAAAAAACAGTGTCTCTGGAAGGAGTTTGCAAAGGTAACAGCTGACAAGCGTTGGTCCTGGTGATGTTGATGCTCAGGGGTCACCTGGGCCTCCAGCCAGCACAAGCAGCCTTCACCATTTCGTTGTGGGTTTTCACCAAATGCTCGTTTATTTTGCCATTGTGGATGGCTGGGAAGCTGCAGCGTCACAGCTGATGCCAGGGCAGGGCTGTGCATCCTCCCAGGTGTGGTCCAGCAGCAATGCTCCCCCTCCCAGGGGTGGTCCAGCAACAATGCTCCCCCTCCCAGGGATGGTCCAGCAACAATGCTCCCCCTCCCAGGTGTGGTCCAGCAGCAATGCTCCCCCTCCCAGGTGTGGTCCAGCAGCAATGCTCCCCCTCCCAGGTGTGGTCCAGCAGCAATGCTCCCCCTCCCAGGTGTGGTCCAGCAGCAATGCTCCCCCTCCCAGGGGTGGTGCAGCAGCAATGCTCCCCCTCCCAGGGGTGGTCCAGCAGCAATGCTCCCCATCCCAGGTGTGGTCCAGCAGCAGTGCTCCCCCTCCCAGCCTGGAACGAGGAGGCTCCATGGCATCTGTCAGTTCTACTTGATGACAGTGATGGGACCAAGCTACTTCTCTACGCTCAGGTGCTCTGGCTTCCCAGTACCCAGAGCATGCTGAACATTGGGACTTTGATGTTGCTAGTGATGCTCAGGGCCTCTCTGAACCCTGACAGCATAAATTTCCTTCCCCCATATAGGCCCAGAGAGGAGGAGGACTTGCATAACAGACTGGGTTCTTCCAGGGACAGGCCATCCTCCTCTGCTCAACTGTGCACTCTTTCCAATAAGCTACCCTGACCCACCCACCTTCTCAGTTCAATACCAATGGGAAGCAGAAAACAGTATTCATGGGGAGCCTAATACAGTTAGACATTCTATTAGCGTTCTTTTCCTATTACTGCTCCCAGGATGTCAGATGAGGAGGCTGGGGTGAAATTTAATAAGGACTCCCTAGCGTGAGGCACGTAACAAGGCAAACAGTAGCCAATAATCATTTTAACAAATATTTAGCAAAAATAGAAGATCATTTATTTTTTGCAAGGCAGATGGACATAGGTTCCTTTCCACGGTGTGGGAAGAGAGCTTGTTGAATTTCTTTGCCCAAGATCAGGGAGGCAGAGTGACGGGGCACTGGCTCAAAGCCCGATCGATCTGCCTCACTGAAGCCCACACTCATTCTGACCCTGGTCACCCAGATGCAGGAGGATGGCATAAAAGGTTAGGAATAGTTACTTTATTCAGAGTGATGATTTTTAAAGTTGTGGATTTAGATTTTTTTTAAAAAAAATCTAAAGAGATAAGAGAAAAGAATAACCATTAGAATGTTGTAAATACTAACAGATGCCAGACCACAGTGGAGTAGCAGCTTGTAAGAGCTGAGAACAAAACTTGTCAACAGAAAGGCAGATTCAGTTATAGACAGACGGGGAGAATTCGGCATCCATAAATAAATATCAAAAAGCAAAGGCTGCAAAAGGATGCGCGGTAGCAAGAAGAAAAAAACCACAGACACTGTGGCACACAAGAAATGGCAGTTTTCTGATTATCACTGCAATACTGCAATATAACAAACTGTTCCAAAGCAAAGAAGCCTGAGACGGTCATTTCATCATCAGACGGATTCTTGTGACCTGTACTTGGGTGAGTCAGGGGTCTCTGTGTGACTATCACAGGTGAGGATCTCAGACACAGGGTAAGGTCAAGAGTTCCAGGCCGCCTCTCCACCATTTTTTTTCCAAGACAGGGTTTCTCTGTGTAGCCTTGGCTGTCCTAGATTCACTTTGTAGACCAGGCTGGCCTTGAACTCATATTGATCCACCTGCATCTGCCTCCCGAGTGCTGGGATTAAAGGTGTGCGCCACTATGCCCGGTGTCTCCCCCAATCTTTAATGCAGAGAATATACGTGAATTTGGAGGCCCAGTTTTCACATGGTGAGAAAAAAGCATATAAACAACTTTAGTTAGCTAGCCTTTTCTACATTTGCTTGTTACTTACGTACGTTATGTGAAGGGTGGGGCACCCTGCAGCACAGGTGTGGGGGTCAGAAGGCAACCCTCGGGAGCCAGTTCTCCCCATATGGGTTCAGGGAATTGAACTCAGGTCTTCAGGATTGGCAGCAAGTACCTTACCCACTGAGACGTATAGAAGGGCCCAAACTAATCTTTATGTGTGTTTTTACAAAGGTAAAGCCATGTTCTGGGGGAAAATATATAACATGGAATAATGAGACATGAATGCCGAAGGAACAATTAAAACTGTGTAGAGATTTTTGTGTCTACTAGATCTACTAAATAACTTCCGGTTTTGTCGGAAACGTGTATATCTATTCATATGTGTTCTTACAGTAACTATGTATGGTGTATGCACAGGGTGAGTTCAGAGATTATTACTATGGCCACATAATCATAATTTCCAGGGGGAAATGGAATCCTATGAACATTTAAGAGGTGGCAAGAACTGAGGAGCTGAGGACAGCTGAGAGCGTAGGTGGTAAGGCGAAAACCAGACAGGATGGGGAGACAATAGTCAGAATAAATGAGGAAGACACATCTCCTGTGAAGACAGCAGGCAAACATATTTTTAGAGCAAGCGTTCCTAACTTCTGTGAGATGTATAATCCTTAACTTGTGGACATCCCTATTTCAAGGAACGAAAATGAAAACTGGAAAGCAGTATCATCCATTTTATGAGTCAACCTCAATTCCAAACCCAGCAAGAACGGTTGGGAGAAAAGACCATGGTGACTCAGCCACATTGTGTCCCACAGATGAAAACACAGGAAGATCTGCCTTATCCCAGGCTGTCCTGTTTGAGACCGTGTCTCTGTGTAGCCCTGGATGGCCTGAAACTCGCTATGTAGACCAGGCTGGCATCAAACTCACAGAGACACCCACCTCTGCCTCCTGAGTGCTGGAATTAGAAGCGTGTGCTACCATATCCAGCCTTTTCTTTTTTCCCAAATCATGAGTGGCGGTGGGTGAAATGTCTCAGTGAGTGGGTAAGGGCGCTGGCTGCTATATCTGACCTGAAAGCTCGAGCCTTGGCACCTACATGGTGGACACGGAGAACTGACTTCCAGAAGCTCTCCTCTGACCTCCACATGTGCACGGCAGTACGTGTGTGCCTTCACACCCATTCCATACACAAAAAAGTAAAAATAGCATAATATCACAATTGAGAGGGATCTGCCAAAATTTCAAGTATAATCTAGTCATGAGTCAGTAGCATCCTGAGTTCATAGATTAAAAAGAATATCATGTGCCCATCTCCATAGCTTATCGAGGGAAAAAGCATTTGTTTGCAGTCACTTGCTTTGTATGACTTTTGAGAAAGGTAGAAATCAAAGAGGATATTAAAGAGTATTTTAAAATCTCTACAACAAACAATACATTAAATGGTGATGTTCATAAGATTGCCCACTAAGGCATAAAAAGTCAAGAATAACTTCTCATGATCTCTAAGAAATCTGTGCTAGAGGTCTAGCCAATCAATACATAAAGGAAATACACAAATTAGAAGGAAAACACAAAATCATCTATTTAGAGATATTCATGTGGACAAAAAGAAGAGAGTTCCATGACTGACAAGATGGTCCGCGCGCACACACACACACACACACACACACACACACACACACACACACACACACACACACTGTAACCAAATTTAAGCATCTATAAGCTAAATGGAAATTAGGTTACTTTAGTTTTTATAAAAGTATTGGAATTCTCAGGACACTGAAATGTAATTGAAAAATAACAGCATTATTCATAGTAGCAACTGAGTCTAAAAGTACCTTGAAATAAATTCTGAGAAAACAAAAAAACAAAAAACAAGTGTTGAGCTCTCCAAAGCTTTATGTCCAGGTACCGTGGCTCATGCCTGTTGGGTCAGATCTCAGAAGGCTGAGGTAGGGGCCACTATAAGCTCAAGTCCAGCTTGTAATGCACAGTGAGTTCAAAGCCAGCCAGAGACATATGGTGAGACGTTATCTCAAAGAAATAGATGGGGGGGGGGAGTCCTTTAAGAAAAAAGAATATGGCCGGCATGGTGACACATGCCTTTAATCCCAGCATTCGGGAGGCAGAGGCAGGTGGATCACTATGAGTTCGAGGCCAGCCTGGTCTATAAAATGAGTCCAGGATAGTTAATGCTATACAGAGAGACCCTGTCTCGAAAAACTAAAAAAGAAAAAAAATATGACTCATGTTTGAAAAGACACTCCCCCCCGCAAAAAAAGAAAGTTAATTCTCTTTAATGTATAAATTCAATGGACTTGTAGCTCACACCTTCAAATTTGTTTGGCTATAACAAACTGATCCTTTTAACTCTTACGGAAATCTAAAGGACTAAGCGAGTGAGCTGCTGTGAAGGTTAGGGCGAGCCAGGTATAGGGACATGCTCCGCTGGCATGGTTGGTCACCAACATGTATCCTTCGACAGTGATAGACAAGTGAAGAAACAGCACCGAGATGCCAAGGCCAGGCTGGCAGGAGAGAGGCAGGAGAGAGGCCTGTCTTCTGCCCATCAGATCCACATTCCCGTAACTTTTAAGGTAGAGTGTCAGGGACTACTGATGAGACAGAAGTAGGACTCAGACCAGGGAATTTTCTGAAGCAAGAATTTTAGGGTAACTAAGACGAAATTAGATCCCCCAAGTTCCAAAAAGAAACATCTAACTGAAAAACAGTAACAATGACAAGAATAAATCATAAAACTTCTTTTAAAAAATAAGAATTGAGCAGGGAGTGGTGGTGCACGCTTGTAATCCCAGCATTGCGGGAGGCAGAGGCAAGCCCATCTTTGTGAGTTTAAGACCAGCCTGGTCTACAAAGCTTGTCCAGGTTAGCCAAGGCTACATAGAGAAATCCTGTCTTGAAAAACCAATCCAAAAAAAAAAAAAAAAAAAAAAAAGCAAAGGACCTCTTTATGATCTTAGAATAGGAAATTGTTTCTTAAAAAAATAAAAGCACAAACACACATAAAGAACAAAGCATGAAGGAAAATACTGCCAACGTTGACATTTGAATATATATCTTTTTTAGCACATAATTTGAAAGAATGTGAAATAAGACACAGTGTGAGAGGCTTGGCCAGGCTGCTTCCTCTGGGTATTTTATAGCTGTTATAAATCAGCCATGAGAAAACCTTAGGAGAAGAGACATTGATATTTGTGTTTTTAAACTGCCCGGGAGTAATATTACTCTAATCTTAAAACAAGATGGAGTGAGTGATGTCAGAGCCACTCTGTGCTTTGGGGTGATGCCAGGGTAACTGATAAATGACAGCTACTGCCCACTCCTGGGCCAGCTCTGCAAGGCTAAGCATCCCCACTCCGTGATCACTGGTGTCATCTCCACTCTGTGATCACTGGTGTTCTTGGTAATTTTAGATTTCTAAGTAACGTGCTTCTGGTGCCATTTCTGCATTTGTCACTTGTGGCTTAGTTTTCTCACTTGTTCAGCTCTCAGTTCACGGAACTGCAGCCATTCTAGGAATGACACGTTGGGATTTAAACTTGCGCTTAACGAGGCCCATAAGCAAAGCCAAAGCATTAAAAAAAAAAAAGAACATGGAAAGAAGGGAGATGTTTTGCAATAGATATAACTATCAAATGACTAAAATCCAGAATATATTGAAACCCATTCTAAATAATGTATCCATCTATCTGTCTATCCATCTATCTGTCTGTCTATCTGTTTATCTGTCTGTCTGTCTATCCATGGGGGGCATAAGAATATGTAGAAGCCAGAGGACCACTTGTGGGAGTTGGTTCCCTCCTCCTACCATGTCGCCCCAAGGAAAGAACTCAAGTTGTCAAACTTGGTGCTACTGCCCTTACCCACTGTGATATCTCCCTGGACTCTAAATAATTATTTTTAAAAAATACTCCAGTATATGAAAAAATAAGCAACAAACACAAACAGCAATGTACAGAACAGGAAATTCTAGCGAACAATAAGTGCACGACAGGGCGTGGGTCTCTGTGGTAACTAGGTTACTGCAACGTTCACACCCTTCCTGCCAGCGCCTTACACAGCACTGGTGACCGTGTAGAGCACTCTGCTGGGAGCCTGGCATCTCCATCTCAAGACTGGAGATGCAGGTGTTCCTGGGAGCTCTTGGTGGGACATAGACAGTAGGAGACAGGTCGTCACTGTAGCCAGTTGTCATTGATGAGAACTTGTCAGCAACCTAGATGTTACCCGCAGGAGGACAGGTGGGCGATGGTGTTGAGTGGCCATTCAGCTGCAGCTTACATGTCCGCCCGCGTGCCTGGGTCTGCAAACAGAACTGTCAGCAGCAGGTTGCAGAATGCCGTGTACATCACGTTAGGAGGCTACATGTGTGCTCTCTACAGCTGTGTAAGTGCACACACAGGAACAATGACAGGTTCAAGTTTAGTGATTAGTCAAAGGGACAGACGTAGTCAGGAAAATTACAGTAAGGAAGGGAACAATTAAAAAATACCTGATTTAAATATAGAAAAAATGTTGATATCAGAAATCTATGTGGCAAATATACTAACATTTGTTTTCAAATGCTCTCATTTTCTATAAGCTAGAAAAACTTGGCCAGAATTAAGAAAATTCCAGATTCTGTCAAATGCAGTTGAGTAGGTTACCAAATAGGAACAGTCTCCTTTGTGTCCAATACCTTATCTCATAATGGCCTTTGGTGATCATGAGCTCTAGGCCTGAGCAAGTGGCTTATACCCCGATCCAGAGGCTTCATCCTGCCCCCACCCCCACCCCGACATAGTCTCTGAAGAGAATAGAATCTTCACGGGCTTGTTGGAAAGTGGACTAGCCTAGGCCCCCACATGCGGCAGAGTAGCCTGTGCTAGACTACACCTTCATTCCTCTAATATATGTGTGCTGAGTCTCTGCTGCATCCCTCAGGATGCTGGCACAGAACAGGAAGAGGAGGAAATTTTTTTAATCCCTGTATTATGGAACTACAGCAACTCCCCACAGCTTACCCCCGCCCCAGTTTTTCTTCTATATTTACCCTCTTCTGTGGCCGTGATCCCCTGGCACTGAACTGCTTATTTCCCAATAATCCTAACGATGGATTTTTTTCTAAGGACACTGTAGCCGTTATTAAGTCAAGGTCTCTAAGCATCCCTTGTACTCAGAAAACTACAGCATGGTCACAGGCAGGGGCAATAGCTCTACACGGCTCCTGTTTGCAGAGCGATTGAAAAGTAACAGACCTATTGGGTGCCCTGGTGGTTTCTAAGGGAGTTCCTGGACAAACACTACTAGGCAAGCACATTTTTTATCTACTGGGGTTTTCATGCTAATACACTAGTTGATGGATGTTTCATTCCATCCATGTATCTAGGATGGTCTCAATATCCTAGCCAATAAAGTAATTTCTTCATTATGAACATTTCAAGTATATGATGCTATCCTTTGGCTTGTTTTTTTTTCTTTAACTGTAACTGAATGAATCAAAGCCATTGTACAGATCTTGAGATAACAACAGTTATCATTTATTAAGCACCTAGTGTATACTTCTTTCATTCTGCTTCACTGTATTCCTTTTAGAGAACTAAATTGCATAATAAACTGCAACTTCCGGAGCAATCGGGTTCAAGTCCAGTTCTGCCACTGAACTGTGTAGCTTTGATGTTTCTGTGACTCTTGAGTCTCAGTTTTTCTCCTTTGTAAGAGAGTACTATTTATCTCATATGATTGAGATGTAGATTATACACAGTAACCTACAGTGGCTTATGTAGTGGTTGGCACAGAGCACCCAGTCAGTGTGCATCTACCTGTTTCTTATTTAAAAGGACTAGGCAAGGTAGGCTGGAACATAGAAGTCAAAATGGCATCTGTACTGGATGATCGTCAACCTTGGAGAACATTGAACACAGACTGTAGTACATGGGACAATCTCTAAAATGGCTGTTCACTTCCCTTCTTAAAGATTTATCTATGTTTAAAGTGAAGAGTACTGCTTGAAAATCCCACATCCCGAGCCAGACACAGTGGCACACACCTGTAATCCCAGCACTCAGGGAGGCAGAGACAGAGGCAGGTGGATCTCTGTTCGAGGCCAGCCTGGTCTACAAAGTGAGTCCAGGACAGCCAAGGCTACACAGAGAAACCCTGTCTTAAAAAACAAAAACAAAACAAACAAGAAAGAAAAGAAATCTCAAATCTTTTTCTAGCTGGTACCTTTCCTAAAGACCTTGTGCTAAATGAGCCTCAAAAGTATTTAGAGAAATAATTCTGTCGTTGCAAAGTTACTATTTCAGTTCTGCTCCTGGGATTATGCCGGGTACATTGGTAGAGGCCCGTGAACTAAAAGGCGTGGTCCTGCCATGGACATACGTACTCACCGGATGCGCTGTAGAAAGAGTGGAAATGAGCCCGCTGTGCTGATGAGCGGAGTGAGGAGTGCTGAGGCAAGGATCAGGGCTGCAGGGAAGCTGAAGGCTCAGGTGCATTTGGAAATGGCTCAGTCTGCACCCCCCCCCCTTTTAAATGGCGACACGTGAATGCAGAGGAATTCGTGGTTTTGACTGGAGACATGGCAAAGGACAGACAGCTCTGGCCATAACGCAGGGGGAGGCAGGGCGGGGGCGGCGGCGGTGGACACGATGAGGGACAAGCATGAGATTCTGAGCACTGGTTAGAGGACGCAGCAGCTTGCTGTTGGCCAAGTGGAGGGGACGCACAAAGTGACACGACTCACTTTCTGTCTTTTTTTTTTTCCACCAGGGTCTTTTCACCTAATTCATTTGATGTTTGATGACTACGTGCTCTACTTACTAGAATCTCTGCATTGTCAGGAGCGGGCCAACGAGCTCATGCGAGCCATGAAGGGCGAAGGAAGCACCGGTGAGCTGAACTGAAGGGGATCTTAAAACGTAGCATCTGACCCATATGCTTATTCTGTTTCCTTAATTCCACACACCCAAGGACCTCACTGTGGTGAGTGGGTCAGATGCTGAGAGTCAACAGTGTCGCCTCCTCTTTAGAGTGGGTGCCTATGTGTATGAAAACCATCAAAGGGTTTTAAGCAGGGAGTGGCCAATAGGACACAAAGCATATGCTTCGTGTGTGTGTGTGTGTGTGTGTGTGTGTGTGTGTGTGTGTGTGTGTGTGTGTGTGTTTCTTTAAAAGAAATTGTCCTTCACCTTGGGATCTAAGAACTTACCTTTGCTGTATTTGCAGCAGAAGTCCAGGAAGAGATTATCCTGACAGAGGCTGCCCCGCCCACCCCTTCACCAGGCCCATCATTTTCTCCAGCAAAATCTGCCACATCTGTGGAGGTGCCACCGCCCTCCTCCCCTGTCAGCAACCCATCCCCCGAGTACACTGGCCTTAGCACAACAGGTAAGGGAAGCTTCTCCAAAGTGCTGGGTGGGGAGTGCACGTTGGAAGCAAGAGATTTCTGGGAGTCTTCCTCAAAACGCAAAAGGAATCCCGAGACTCAGCAGTCTTCCTGAAGAAGGGTTTCCAGGACTCAGACTGTTCATCAGTGGCTCTTCCAGATGTTGCTGTTTTCAGTTGTCAGGCTAAACACATGATGAATCTCTATTCCCCATAGTAAGCAACTGAAATTATTAAAAATGTTGTGTTAGTACACAGGCATTCTTAAAACAAACATGAACCCAAACCTGAGCAGTGTCTCTGGAAAGGTAGGAAGCCATGTCAAGCCACAGTGAGACCAAGTGAGGCAGCGGCTGTGACCACAATTGGTCCGAGCATGACTTTGATGCTTTTAGAAGGCTGCTCTGATGGGAGACCCACAGCCCAAGATACACACTTTGTTCGCACAGGCCAGAGCACACCCAAGAAGTCTCAACAAACACCCACACATAGGACAACCAAAAGAACCCCAAATAAATATTGTATGGCAGTGTCATAAAAGTATGTATAACAGGCAAAAGGTGGATAGGACCCATTGATGGGTAAATGGATATTAACATCATGTACTGTATGACGTTTCTAATTCTAATGTATCACTAACACACAGCTATATCTAGAAGATATTGTGCTAAGTGAAATAAGCTAGATATCAAAGGGTAAACGTGTGGCTCTACTTGTACAGGGTCCCCAGAACAGGCAGATTCAAGAGTAAAATTGGAGGATAGAGGTAGGGGACATAAGGACAGAGTTTCAGTTTGGGAAGATCAAAACCTTTGGAGATGGATGGTGATGGTTGATGCACAGCCTAACAAGGTACTTAATGCAGCTAAACTGAAGATGGTTTAATTGGTAGATTTTAGGTTAAGGTGTTTTATCACAATAAAAAAATCACCATACCATTGCTGGAAGCACAGCCTATGAGAGAGGAGCAGTATTACATACTAGGAAAGGGCAGTTGTATATTTATGCAAGTCAGAGCTCTTCAAGAAGAAATAGATAGCCATTGAAAGAGAAATTTCAAAACATAAGGTTAAACAGAAAACAAAATACAACTGAAAGAACTAGTTAAAAGAATGAGCTAAGAGATTCTTTGATAATACAACCAATGCAAAGAGATAAAGACATGTTTAAGTATAAGAGCTATGCTAAGTGAAAAAGCTGATATGTTCAGAAATTATTGTTTGGAGACAGGGTCTTGCTGCGCAGCCCTGGCTGACCTGGAACTCTGTATGAACAGACCAGGTTAATCTCAACTTTGTGGTGAGTCCTACTGCCTTTGCCTCCTAAGTGCTAGGATTACAGGTGTGTGCCCAGTGTGCCCAGCCCATTGTTCACTCTTAAAGTGAGTGTTCCAAGTAAGAATAGAAAATGGAGAAGTAGCTGGGCGTGGTGACACACAGTTGTAATCTCAGAACTCGGAGGGCTGTAAGGCAAGAGGATGGCTGAGCGTTTGAAGCCATACTTCGCTGTGGAGTGGGTGGGTGGAGCTACAGAGTGGACCCTTACCTCAGAGAAAAAAATGAAGGAAAGGAGGGAAGGAAAGGGAAGAAAGAAAGCACTGTACTACTAGAGTAAAAGAAAGCAAAATCAGGAGAGAGATAAGAGAGGAGGGAGAGGGAGCAGAGAGGAGAAGAGAGAGAGAGAGAGAGAGAGAGAGAGAGAGAGAGAGAGAGAGAGAGAGAGAGAGAGAGAGAGAGAGAATGGTTTTACAGAACATAGAGATAAGACTTAGGGTCACAATTTTCTTTTTTTTGAATCCTGAGGTGATTAAATGGGGGAGAGGGGAGAATGGTAGAGGGTGGGGTGGGGGTGGAACTCACCCCTAAACTCACTGAATAAAATCAAAGAGATCTTATCAGCCCCCCCCAAAAAAAAACAGGTAATCAATCACCAAAAGAGACTCGGATTGATACCAGCCTTCTCATCAGTGACATTAGATTCATTTTCTGATGCAGTATTTGTTTAACTTTTTTTCCATTCATTCATTCGTTCATTCATTCATTTACTTTAGCTTCCCCTCCCTCCTCTCCTCCTAGCTTCTCCTCCCTTTCCCCCCTCCCCCATCCCTCTCTCCCTTTCTCCTGAGAAAAGGGGAGGCCCCCCGCCATGGATCTCCACACACCTTGCCATATCAGGATGCAGTAGGATTAGACAACGCAGCCCAGTTGCGGGGAAAGGATCCAAAAGCAAGCAACAGAGTGAGAGACAGCCCCTGCCCCAGATAGGGACCCACAGGATGACCAAGCAACAGAGTCAGAGACAGCCCCTGCCCTAGATAGGGGACCCACATGATGACCAAGCCGCACATCTGTTAAATATGAGTAGGGGGCCCAGGTCTGTCCCATGCATGTTCTTTGGCTGGTGGTTCAGTCTCTCCCATGGGCCCAGGTTGGTTGACCCCATAGGTCTTCCTGTGGTGTCTTTGACCTCTCTGGCCCCCTCTAGCCTTCATCCCACTTCTTGCACAAGAGTCCCCAAGTTCTGCCTAATGTTTGCCTGTGGGTCTCTGCATCTGTTTCTATTTGATGCAGATTTTTTTAAACATACCTTGAAAATGTTCAGATAGAAGGCTATTCCATAGGTTGTGTGTGTGTGAGGGAGCAATATGAGTGCATGAAACACATATGTTTTCAAAGTACCAAGTCCTATGCTGAGTGTTACGCATGGTATAAGCATTACTATGCTAAGGGCACTCAAGGGTTCTTCCTAGATTGGAAGTATTAGATCACTGTCTGGTGGGCCTCCTGCTTCCCAAAGGAGCTTCCAAGAGCCATTTCCCTGAGTCATGCCCCTGACATACCGCCCCCCTCATCAAGGCAACTCACAGAGTCTAAAAAAAAAAAATACATGGGGAAGCTTTGCACACCTAACCATGTGACCAGAGAGAATGATTACTTCCCTGCTCAACACAGCAAACCTGGGGATGTTTGGAAAACAGGAGCATTGAGGCATGTGTGTGGGGGTGGGGGTGGGGGGGAAATCAATAGGGCATCTCAGATTCACCCTGCTAGTGAGTCTGCCTGGCTTTCTCTGTAGCCATGTGGAGACCTCGAGGTAGGGGCAGGTGTGATGATGGCAAGGCCACAGGAATATCATAAAAATGTTGAGAGGTTTCTGTGCAACATGCTGCAGGTCATAAAAGTAGCTTCTTAGAAATACAAATGTGAAACAGGCTCTCTTCAGATGACTGAAGGCTTTGAAGATTCTGGCACATTCCAGCTTTGTTCGCAGGTATCTCCAGAGGGCATTAAAAACGTCATCTTACATATAAGTATGTATATTACTTTTCTCTAGTACTACTTTTGAAATACTCCATGGATCCAGTCTGGATCCATAGACTGGATCCAATGGGCCATGGTCTTGGAAGAAAGACACATAATCTCCTAAAGCTGCATGGTTTTCATGTATATGCTATAAACATATTATTGTAGCATTCTTAAATTTGAGGCCTTGTGCATACTTTCATTGAATAATATTGTAGCTTAGAAAATAATTATATGAGCAATAAAAACACACCCTCATGCTCTTTTCAAAAGTTAATTCACTATATGATTTTAATGTCCAGTTAGTTTTATTAAATTGCTGTTTTATATTCCATCTACTCTCCAAAACTTGAAAACAACTAATTACAATTATTGGGTGTGTGTTGGTCTGTGTGTGCACATCTGTGTGTTTGAGTATGTATGTGTGTGTGCATTTGTATAAGTCAGATGAAATTTGTAGTATTTGAGTCTCTCCTCCTACCATGTGAGTTTCAGAGATTCAACTCAATCAAGTTTATCAGCAAGTGCCTTTCCCACTTAGCTATATTGTCAGACTCAAACAAACAAACAAACAAAAACCCAACTTTTTTAAGGAACCCAAAGTAGAAGCTGGGGAGTAACTTAGTTGGTAAAGTGTTGGCTTAGCATTCATGAAGTCTTGGGTTTAATTCCTAGCATTGCATAAACTGTGCATGTTGGTGCACCCTTGTAATCACAAAACTCAGGAAGTGGAGGCAACATCAGAAGTTCAAGGTCATCTTGTGCTACAGAGTGAGCTTGAGGCCAGCCTGGGCTAGAGAAGGCTTAGTCTGTACAACAGTAACAACAAACCCAGCACCCACATCAGGCAGCTCACAAACAATCTGTAACTCCAGCTCCAGGGGGTACAGTGCCCTCTTCTGGCACCCAATGGTACCTGCATGCACACGCGTGTGCGCGCGCGCACACACACACACACACACACACACATACACACACACACACACACACACATACACACACACACACACACACCAAGTAAAATTAAATCTTAACAACAACCACAAACCCAAAACAAGCAAGGAAAAAAAATTAATGTCAAAGGAAGTTAAAGAAACAAGCTTTAGGCCAACAAAGTTTTTTTTTTCCAAACTTTCAGTGAAATGACATGTGACCTAGAGACTCATTGACCAAATGATGTATTACTAGCTTTGACTTAAGAATCAAAGCCAGCCAGATACCTGAGTCTCTCCATCAAAGCACTGTCTCCCATCGGATGGTCACTTCCTCATTTTTCAGCTATGGAAAAGAGACCAGTTATGTTTAACCTTGTGGCGCCCTTTGATGTAAGGGCTGGGAAAGACTCAGCTATGCCTCATGGGCATGTTTCTCTACTTATCCATGTCCGTGTCTAGTTCCGTGTCTATGTGTTATCGGTTTTAAAGAAGAGGCCAGGAGGAGAGGAAGGAAAAGGAGAGACACAGATGCTTAAAGCCAAGGCCAGAGTAGAGTGGGTTTACTAGTCTTTGGGCAACACGGGGTAAGAGACCACTTACAGGACTTCACACCAACAGATTTCCACTTGGTAAAACCTGGCCCATTTGTCATCTGCCCATCTAGAACTTTTGGGGCCTGCCTCCTCCCTCACGATCAGGCAAAGTTCAGCAACTTTAACTTTAGGGGAAGGGGACTCTTTTCTGCCTCAGGGGCATGGCAGGTGGTGCCAAATTGAGCAGTCTATTTAACATGAGATCAGGCTGCAATTCTTTAATGTCATTTAAAACAAAATGTTAAGCCCAGACTCTGTCTGGGCGGGCCACCGAAGGGCTCTAAAACCCCCGTTTATGATGTCATTTTAAGTGTTCCCTCCTTTGGCAATGACAATAAAAGTTAACTATTAAGCTCGTGTTTTCAGCTTCCCACCCAGGTCCCCTGCAACACAAAACCAGCAAAGCCAATCATTGGGACGTTAGGTTGCCCGATGAAACGGGGGTGAGGGGGACTCCTCACAAATGGGCCTGACTGTAGAACATCTGGCCTGCCCAGCTGCGCTTTCTCTGCAGCAGTTGAGGATGTCACAAAGATAGCTGACCCCTCGCCTTCCCAACTAACAAAAGGCCAGTCATACTGGGGAAGGCTCAGCCAAGCGGCTCCGATGGTGGGCACTGGTGACTCATTTACAGTGAGTTCCTCCCCCTGTGTCACAGTCCTTCCTCCTCTTTAGAGAAACGATATTAGGAGAAATGAATCAGGACAGGAAAAAAAAAAAAAGGTTGTTTCGTGCATCCTTTGGTATCATTCCATCCATCCCATAATGACTTTGTTCATCTGTCCACTTCATTTGTTATTCATTGGTTCATGCAATAAGTATGGATTCTGTGTTTAGTCTGGGCCTAGCCCTGGAGGTATAGAAGTGAAAACAACAACAAAATAACAACAAAACAGATAATGGCTGATGCCCTCGGGGGTACTTAGATTCCAGTGGGTAAGAGTTAACACAGAAATAAACTACCAGGTAAATATGTAACTCCAAGTGGCCATAAGAGGTATGAGTGAAAATAGCAATATGCTATGAAAAAGTATAACCTGGAGACCTGCCCAAGTTGGTGGGCAGTGAATTCTAAGGAGGCGACATCTGTCACAGAGCTGCCCAATCACAAGGAGCCAACCACCCAGGAGTTGGGGCGGGGCAATGAGGACATGTTGTGCACAGGCAGGAAGAGCTTGGTGTAACCAGGACTGGCTGCAGTATGTGATCAAAGGAGAGGGCACCGGAAGAGGAAGCCAGAGTGTCTTTCCGGGAATGGATTCATCTGGTGCCCTGGCCAGTTTGAGCAATCTGATGTTGACCATGGAGCTATTGGTGCAGTAACTCAAACAGACAAGGCTTCCCGTGTCAGTGCGCATGCTCCTTAAACACAGCTACTCCAAGGACTGCGGCGGCCATGGATGTGTATGGATCGAGGTAGACACACATCTACATACGTCATCTCTCCATCTCAGCCTTGAAGGTTATAAGAAATGTTTTGTTAAATATCTCAGAGAACATCACTACCCAAATAGAATTTCTGTGTAATAGTAATAAAAAAAACAAAACAAAATAAAACCCCAAAACTCATCTGTTGGGGCTGGAGAGATGACTCAGGGGTTAAGAACACTGGATGCTCTTCCAGAGGACCTGGGTTTGGTTCCCAGCCCCCACGTGACATTTAGTAACTCACTCCCTATGCATGAAAACCGTTCTCAGACATACATGGAGGCAAAATAGGCATACACGGTTTACACAACTTATAAAATAAAAATCCACACTGTCCAAAACTACTCAGCACCAGCCGTATATGCAGCCAGTTTGACTAAGGAACTCAAGTTTTCACCGCATTTGGTTTTAATAGCTGACGTTTGAACAGCCGCAGGTGGCTGGTCGCTAGTGTCTAGGGCCACGCGATCCAGTTCTCCACACACTCACCAGAGTTCATTCCTGAGAAACTGCAAGCAAAGGCTTAGGCTAAGCTCTTCAAAGGATGGGGGTGGGAGTTTAGTGATTTCACCCAAGATCCAAAGAAGGTTTAGGCGGACAGTTGGGGAAACAGTGTCAGTTTACACAAGCGGTCATCAGAACCTCACAGCTTCTGGGCTGGGCCTGTCATTCAGTGAGAAGGTGCTGCTTAACATGCGGATTCAATTACCAGCACTGGATGGGTTGCGGGGGCAAGTTTTTTACTTTAAGCAGGATATACGACAGGGAGCAATGTGTCACAGAGCCTTGCTTTTTGGTGCTCGGACCATGGACCAAGGCACTGTCATCTTTGAGACTCTTACCTCAGAAAATGATCCTCTGCTGACCTAGAGGCTTGGGATCTGCATTTCAACAGGGATCTGAGAGTGGGAAGTACAGTTGCTGTGAAAAAGCTTTGGAGCCAGGGCAGTCTGGACGCAACATCCAACTACGCATTTAACCTGCGAGAGACCCTTCTCAATTCCCTCACCTGGAAAAGGATGTAGGACATGTCTGGGTATGATGGTACAGGTTTCGGGCCTATAGTCCCAGCATTTGGGGATTGAATTTAAGCCTGAGGCTGGAGAAAGGAAGTTCCTATGTTCAAGACCACCCTAGGGTAGGAGACTCTGCCTCCCATCAAATGAAAGCAACGCAAAAAAAAAAAAAAAAAAAAAAAAAGCTACTGGCCCTAAAACACTGTTGTGAAGATTAAAAGGAGTCAGTGTGGGCAAAGAAATATGGATGTGTTCTGGTTTCTGTTGGATGAACATTCGCTAATTTATTCAAGAAATTACTGCCTGCCTTTCTTTGCCAAGCACACTTTCTGTCCTGTGCTTGCAAACCCCATCAAAAAACCAAAAACAACCATGAGGAAGGATGTTCTTTTGGGGGAGGGGGGAATTGTCCCTTATTGTAGTTTCAATGGTATAAAGCAGCCATCGCCTGCCCCTCGGAGGACCTTCACAGGATCCCGAATGACCAGGAGCCCTGGCAGTGCCACTGTGCTCAGCTCAGACCTTTAAACAACACAAGGTTGTGCGGATGGTCCAGGCAGGCGGCGTTGGAGGCAACAGAAGGAAATATGGGAATTAGGCAAATAGGGAAGCGTTTGGGCTGCATCGGCTTTCCCTTTATGAGTTTCTCTTAAACCACAGCCACTGCAGCCCCACTTCTCACTGGAGGTCCCCCCACCCAGGAGCTGGTATTGGGAGGAAGCTGGCTGGGAGGGATGTTCTCTCTGTTTCCCAGGCAGAAACCGCTCCTCACCCAAGCCAGTAGGTGTTAATCTACTTAAGGCTGCCTGAGTGGGCGCATTAGATTGCTGGCACAAGGCCATTTAGAGGTTTCCTTCCCTAGACGGCAGGGGCCCTTTTCCCCAGATCCACTAGCTTGTTTATTTGTTTGTTTGATAATGGCTATTCCTAGCAGCCCTGGCTCTCTCTCTCTCGACAACAAAGTCAATGGAATCAAAAGTTACTGAACACCTACTTCTTGGCAGGCTCTATATTGGGACCACGGATATGACTGAATGGTTGCTGTGCTTCAGGGGTTCAGAGTAAAGTTACTAATGCTGCATTCCCTCAGCGGGTGTCTATCCCATGAGGTCTCCCCATTTCTTGGAAAACAACAACAACAACAACAAAAAAACCCAGAAAACAAACCTCTGCCTTTCTTGATTGCCCCTTTAAATAGCCGCAGACCTTGCCCACTACACTGAGGTCCCGGGATTGAAGGGTTAAGTACATGCTTGCTGTGACTCCGGCTTATTATTCTCACAAGCTACCTGCCCGCTCCCGTTACAGTTCTGGTAGTAAAGCTACTTATGTGCTATATGTTCTTTTCACAGAAGCAATATGCAGTCATTATAGGGAAACCCAAAAACCAAACAAGAAATGTGAAAATTACCAACCTTCTTACCTAGAAATAGCCCATTTTCAATAAAAAGGGAAAACTTTAAAATTGTAAGAGTGCTCCCATCTCATGAAACTCATTTTGGGGTGGTGCGCACACACGCATGTGCACGTGTACGCACATGGGTACATGATTGTGAGCACTTACCAGCACATCCAGGCATATGTGGCCAGAGAAGGGCGTCAGGCATCTTCCTCTCACTGTCCACCCTGTTTGTTTTGTTTTGTTTTTTGTTTTGTTTTGTTTTTAAAGAAAGGTCTCTCTTACAGAAAGAGGCAGACCCAGGCGGGTCTCTGTGAGTTCATGGCCAGCCTGGTCTAGAAAGCGAGTCTAGGACAGTCAAGGCTACACAGAGAAACCCTGTCTCAAAAAACCAAAAAAGAAAAAAGAAAAATGAAAGGTCGCTCTGGACCTGCAGCTGGCTGGGCACTGAGCTCCGGGATCCTCCTGTTCCGCCCTCACACAACCCCACCTGACCCCGTGCTGGGATCGCAGGCACACACAGCTGTTGCCAGCTTCTTACATCCATCCTAAAACTCTGAACTCAGGTCCTCACACCTGCACAGGAAGCGCTCTGCCCTCCAAGGATAACTTAAAGCATAGGGGAAGCACATCTAATCATCTAATCCCGTTACCCGAGATGCGATTGTTTGGGGAGTCTTCTCTTGTGATCTGTGTGCAGTCCATGAAGGATTTCTCACCACAGGCCCAAGGAAGCCACTGTTTTGGTGGGGACGATTCGGACAGATGTGCACTGCACAATGAAGGGCACCTCTCGCTTTCTGAATGAGGGCACCAGTGACTTCACAGAAATACAGAAATACATTTGCTGTTAACTGGGCGTGGTTGGCACACGTCTTTAATCCCAGTACTCGGGAGGCAGAGGCAGGCGGATCTCTGTGACTTCCAGGCCAGCCTGGTCTACAAAGTGAGTCCAGGACAGCCAAGGCTACGCAGAGAGACCCTGTCTTGAAACACCAAAAAAAAAAAAATGTGCTGTAACTGGCCACCTTATAGTCACTAGTCAGCCGTTCCATCCCTGGTGTGCTAGCTTTTCATTACAGTGACAAGTGACGGGGACAGTGTTCACAGAGACAAAGCTTTTTCTCTGGCTCAGTTTTGAAGGTCTTGGGTAGGCCCCACCCAGTGCTCTGGGCTTGGAGCGGAGCATCATGGCTGAAGCCCACGGTGAAGCAAAGCCACTCAACTCATGTCCAGGAAGTGGAAGAGAGTGAAGAGGAGGCCAGGCTCCCATAATCCCCTTCGTGGGCATGGTCTCCATGACCCAAAAACTCTCACGAGGCCTCTTAAACACTCTAGGGATCAAGCCTTTGACCGTGAACATTAAGACAAAGGTCCCGGAAAAGTCAGAGCCAGGCTGAAGGGCACGTTAAGGAAGACAAGCATTTAGGAAATGCCATTTCAGTGGATTCCTAACTGTACTGTTGTCTCCAACATATTCTTCCACTTTCACATTCTCGAATCTTCTGTGCTTCTGCGTGTTTCTTTAATTTATTTTTCTTTTTAATTTAAGGATGTTTGTAAAGCACTTAGCCTGACGTCTGGCCTGTAATAGATGCTCAACAGCATGGGCCTCCCCCTTTATGCTCTTGAGGTGATCCGTTGCTGCTTTGCTTAAAAAAAAGGCATAATTTGCATTCCCAGATTTACACACAAGGCACTGTCAATAATAAACCAATACCCTTAAAACAGGATTCTCTTCTGTCCTTCCTCATGGGCCTTCCTTGCTAGGCCTCTGCCACGCAAGCCACACAGAATCAACCTGCCATCCCTGCCCCACCCTGCCACCCCATGTCAATGCAGCTGCTGCCCAGTGTTGTGACAAAGCCTCGGGTGAAGGACAGACTGGATTCTAAAACTGCAAGCCCTCCCTTTGTCTTTCCACTAGAGTTTTAAGGTAGACATGGCCTTATGCTGGCAATACAGGACTTTTGTTTCATTTCATCTTTTTAAAAATTTTTTATTATTTTACTTTATGAGTGTGGGGTTTGTGCTTGCCTGTCTGTATGTACACCGTATTATTTGCCTGGTGCCCGTGTAGGCCAAGAGAGGGAGTCGGATTGCCTGGGACTGAAGTTACTGACAGTTGTGAACTACTGTATGCATGCTGGGAATTGAGTTTAGGGCCTCTGGGACGAGCAACCAATGCTCTCAACCATCTCTCCAGCCTCTGTTTTACTTGATCGTAAAAACAGCATCTGTTCTTAATCTCCAGTTCTCCAGCTCTCTGTGTACCCCAAAAAGGACGCCAAGTCCTGTTCCCTACACCTTGTAAAACAGGTTCATTTCTGCTATCTTTTTCTTGGAGTTGTTGTTTTTCAAGACAGGGTCTCTCTGTGTTAGCCTTGGCTGTCCTAGACTCACTTTGTAGACCAGGCTGCCCTCGAACTCACAGTGATCCGACAGCCTCTGCCTCCCGAGTGCTGGGATTAAAGGTGTGTGCCACCACGCCCAGCCATTTCTGCTATCTTAATGTTTTTTAAATTTATCAAAACTTTGGAGCTGGAGAGATGGCTCAGAGCTTAAAAGCATTGGCTGATCTTCCAAAGGTCCTGAGTTCAATTCTCAGCAACCACATGGTGGCTCCCAACCATCTATAATGAGATCTAGTGCCTTCTTCTGGTGTGCAGGTGTATATGTAGGCAAAAAAAAAAACCATAAACAAATCTTTTAAAAAATTATCAGAAATTAAGTTGTCTACCCAGCTTACATTTTACAAGTTTTGGGATTATTCTTATAAAAGTTCTGTCATATAAATAAATGTTAGCTTTTTAGAGAACCTTTGCCAGGTCTCATTACACACTCTACACACACACACACACACACACACACACACACACACACACACACACACCTGGCCCCAGTCCTTAGCACTTTCAGGTACCCAATTAAAAGACAATACATTGAATTAGTCAAGTGCATGGGATAGGCCACAATCCAGGTCACTGTCCACCAATCTTTGGAGAGAGCCAGCTAGACAGAGCCCAGTGGTGTGCTTATGTTGCTTACAGCACGCTGGTGGCACCACAACACTTATGGAGTTGACGATAAAAGGTTAATTTGCAGCCTGCCTGGGCCATGCCAGGTCCGGTGTTCTTTCTCTCCCTCTCTGCCCATCTTTCCCGTCCCTTTTCTTCCTCAAACTTTCTTATCAAGTGTATCTGGACAGGCCAAACACTGCCCTAACTGGCAGGCTGGATAGACTGACCCACACCTAGCCTCATAGAACATGTACACTGGTGTGGGGGAGGGGATAGGCATGGATCTAACCACATTCTGTCCAGAATGGGGCATTGCAGATTGAAGTCGGTACCATAAAGGCTCACAATGCTTTCTACAGGAGCTCACCTAGTCTGGAGTTAGCAGATGGCTCCCCTGGATTCATTTGAGTGGGTAGTAAGGGAAGAGTGGGGATTCCAGGCAGCAGAAGCGGCACGTGCAAAGGTCCTGTGGTGGCAGAGATCATGGTACTCTGCAGAAAATGACTCTGAGGCTAGACCAGGGGTGCCGCGGGTGCTTCTGGTGAGCTGAGCAGAGCCAGAGACTGCCCTGTAAGCGACTTTGGCTTTCAGTTTAGGGGCAGTGGGAAGCCACTGTAGTGACGCTAATGCAATGTAATCTGTCTCTGTAGGAGCAATGCAGTCATATACGTGGTCGCTAACGTATACAGTGACGACAGCTGCTGGGTCCCCAGCCGAGAACTCCCAACAACTACCCTGTATGAGGAGCACCCACGTGCCTTCCTCCTCCGTCACACACAGGATACCAGTCTACTCCCACAGAGAGGAGCATGGGTAGGTGACTCGGCCTTGCTTGACGTTTCACTTCAGGTCGGCTCAGAGTAGCTTCCCTTCAGACGACAGGACAGGGGCTGCCCTCTGGTTACAGCGCATGCCTTACTCAGTGCCATGACTGCCCAGAACTGTCTTGTGTAACCCACTCGAGTGAGGAAGGAGGGAAGAAAGGGTGAACGGCCCCAAAGCTCCCTAAGGTTATGCAGCTGACATACTGCGCATGTCTTGCTCCAAAGCCGGAGTTTGCTCCTCACTTCACCTCCCCGCAGTCTCCTGAGTAACTCTCTGCAAGCTTTGTAGCCTTATAAAGCTTCCCAAGCGTGTCCTTGACTCTTTGGACTCCATCTAGAGGTGGTCTCCAGAGGACTGCAGTGACAGTGACACTCCAGGCTCAGGGAACCCTGCAGCTAGCTTCCAGGGGTGCTCTGCAGCCTGGATCATTCATGTGCAAATCTGGGTGGTGATGCTGCTGTGCTGGCCAGCCTGCCTTGGCATCACACTCTTACCTATCAGGAGACCTCAACTTGGCTGCGTTTAATGAGCGGTGGCTTGAAGAAAGCACTCTTGACCTTGAGGAGAGCCACTGCCACACAGTGCAGGGAGCCTCACCTGCATCCCACAGGCCTGCTGCAGGCTAGCTATAGAAGCCCCAAAGTAGATGGGGTGCAGAGGCATCTCAGGCAACTCCCACACAGATGGCCCAGCAGAAAACAGAGAGCTTGAAGGGGTTTACAGGCCTGTAGGTCAGCATGTGCCTGCCCACAGTTCAGATGCCCCGGGATCTCCACAGGGTAGCCATTGTTCCTGGAGGCATTTCTCTACATAATTATAATACACTCTTAGAATTGTAGTTCAGACTTTTTTTTTTTAATCTACAAGGATGGTGGACTAGAGATGCATGTGGCCACAGGTCCAGCTCTTTGCCTAGAAGATGTTATGATATATAGTCATGGTAGTAGCAGCCGGTGCACATGTGTGGCCCTGTGTGCATGTGGTTTTGCCCTCACATGAGTGGTCCCAGTATAACCCTGTGCATCATCTCGCACATGTGAGAAATGGGGCCCTGAATAAGTCCAGATCGCATTGCCAGACATTGGCGGCGGCTGGCTAAGCACCTGCTTTGCCTCTCCATGCAGTTCCCTCGGGTCCTTTGCCATCATTGGCCAGCACAAGTCCAAGGAATGCAGAAACACAAAGTCCAAAGCAATTTTTTCCCTCTCTGTTTGATTTCAGGATGTGCAAACGGGCTTTTTACTAAAGGGGGAGGGGAGAGGTTTCCATTAGAGTAATGTTTTGATCAAAGCCAGGTTCCAGTACCTGAACGCAAGCTTGCCAACAGTGCTGAGGGAGAAGGAAGCTCAACTTGGGGTTTTCTGCTCACCGAAGCAAGGCCAACAAGGGTAGAGATGGTACAAAAAGACGCGAGGTGAAGGAGGAACAAAAAACGAAAAATAGATGAGGTTAATTTTTCTAAAGGTGTCAAACTGACTGTTCTTCTGTGTTATGACTCACGCTAGTCATTGTGCTTGCTGCATTTTAGGTACACGGGAAGCTATAACTACGGGAGCTATGGCAACCAGCATCCTCACCCCATGCAGACTCAGTATCCAGCCCTGCCTCATGACACAGCCATCTCTGGGCCCCTCCACTACTCCCCTTACCACAGGAGCTCTGCGCAGGTGAGTCGGGTGGGGCAGCCTTATTGGTTCATTGTAGTCAGTACCCAGTCAAGTCACCTAAACACAGTTAATAAGTCCATGGTGTATGCTGCCTGCAGGTCCCCAAGGACAGCCAGCTCATTGCCCTCCAGTGAATGGCCTACCTTGGGTGCTTGTGAGCATGTGCCACTTTCCCTTACACATCCATGTTGCTTAGCTGTTTCTCTTGAGCGCTTGACTCTCTTTGACCTCTCTGATGCCAGGATCCAAGCAGGCTGTGTCTCTGTTGGTCCTTTCTAGGCAGCCACCTCACACGGGGCCTCAATCTCCTTTCCCTTCATGGCATCCATCAGGATCACTACATCACAATAGCTGGTCTCTTGGTTTCCCAGGTGTGTTCAGGTCTGGCCCGCATGGAATCTTAGCCCGAAGCATCCTGAAATGGGCTCTCTCTCTTGACCACTTTCACCCATCAAGCTGAGCCCCCTGTGGCCAGTCTGATTGGTGGGAAGTTGAGGAAGAACCCAGACTGCCACTGTCGTGCGTTCCACTTATCTTAGACACTCTTATGTGTTGTCCCAAGTCACCGGTTCCGTTCAGTTTTGTTTGTTTTCCCCTGGTTGAGACAGAGTCTCTCTCTACACAGCCCTGGCTGTCCTGGAACTCATTATGTAGACCACAGAGACCCACCTCCCTCTCCCTGCTATGTGCTGATATGGAGAGTGTGTGCCACCACACCCCCACACCAGAGTATAGTCTCTAACTATTCTATCTTCTATATTCTTCAGTGTCTTTGGCATCCGGGCTGTTCCGCCTTAGCGCAGGTCTTCACGTCTAACCTAGACAATGACAGGGCCTTCAGTGATGCTCTCTGATTCTACAGCTTGCCCTGCCTGGTCTTTTTTGGAAAACAAAACACTGACTATGGCACTGTATTGGCATCAAGGTCCAGTTCATTTCCTCCACTTACTTTTCAACATTTGCTTCCTTCTCGGCCAACCTACCACCTGGTATCTCTTGTAGAGCCATCATGACAGCTGGGCAGTCGCACTGTGTGCATTACATGCGCCGACTTCCCCGTCTGCAGGTCCTGTTCTCCAGGCTGGGAATCTTTCTGTTTATCATCCAGACAACACCTTATGGCTGTGGGGGTGGGGGAATGGAGGGGTGTGTCTCCTGATAGCACCCCTTCCTTCCCACAGGCCCTTACCAAGTGCTGGCCACTCTCTGAGTTTTCTCTTTCTGTCTTTCGGCACCCTATTTAACCAGTGGCTTTTCTCTCTAACTCTGGGGGAGCCCCAAGCTCCTTCAAGGCAGAGATTAAGTCTGTATCCCTAGGTCACAGCACACAGAGCCTATCAAAAAGCCAGACTCGTCCTGAGCACTTTGCACACACTCTGGATAACCATAGTAGAGGAGGAGATGAGACACAGAGTAACTTAGCTTGTGCAAGGATTAGAACTCAGGAAGTGTGGCTGCTTTCTGGGCTCATGAGCACTGCCTTCTGCAGTCTCTCATATGTGACTCTCGCTGTGCATTTTTTGGGGGTGATATAAGTAGCTGTAGGCAGGACCAATGGTCAGGGGTGCAGGTGGGGGAGGGCTAAGCCTACTTTGTATTTTGTCTGTTTGGAAGGTTGAGAAGCCACAGGTGGTTCTTTGTCAGAGAGCTCTCAGGACGCCCCCCCCCCCCTGCAGTAGGACAAGCAGGAAAGGGGGCTGCTGCTGTGGGCAGGGGCCTCTCGGAGGGGAGGGCGAGGACAGAATTGAGGCTGGATTGCATCAGCCAGCAGCACACAGATTTGCCTCTAAGGGAGGTACTGAAGGGAATGTGTCCACAATACAAAGGCGTAAATTGGTGTCTGTTTTGATTTCCAGTTTGGTACCAAGAGGAGTCCTGGTTTAGTCCCAAGACAAGCTAAGGAGCTGATTCCTCTAAGTCATCACCTGGGGCATTCATTAGAGAACTCTGACTGCGTCACAGAGATGCCAGCTCCTTAGGTGCTGCCTCCCCTGGGAGCAGAGTCTGTGCTCCTTGCTGCAGCACAGCGACTCCCCTGAGTGAATGCCTGAGTTGCTGCCTAGGTCACTCTCAGCACAGTCTAGGCACTCCTTCCTTCCTCCCTTCCTCCCTTCCTTCCTTCCTCCCTTCCTCCCTTCCTCCCTTCCTCCCTCCCTCCCTTCCTTCTTTCTTTCCTCCTCAAGTGATTACTGGGTACCTGCTTTGTGCAAGCAGAGCAGTGGCTTCCAGGAGTACAGTAGAGGAGTGGGCAGGAGCACCATGCTTTGGGGAGCACGCACTCCAGCTGGATTCTGCATCACCAAGCCACTGCTTTGGTCTTATCTTCCTTCCTTCCTTCCTTCCTTTCTTCCTTCCTTCTTCCCTCCTGCTTCATGCCCCTGCCCCAGGAAATTTCAGGACCTCCTTTTGGGGGGGGGTGTGATATTTTTAAAAGCATCACCATAAAAAGAAGCCAAGTTCCCCTCAAAGCCCACAGAGACCTTGGTGATTAAAGATAGGTCTGCTGTATCCACTTTGGAAGCCACAAGAGAACCCAATGGGTACCCTTATCATTCAGTAGCTGGTCTTAGAGAAGAAGCCAAGAACTCAGCTATAGTCAACAGAGAAGCCCTGTAGAACTAGACAAGGTCCCAGCCAGCTTCTCCAGCATCTTGCCTTGTGGCTTTCAGACGAGGGCATTTGACACCCTACCATCTACACACACACACACACACACACACACACACACACACACACACACCACCTTGTGGTTCATGAATTTGTAAAGTGGGGTGAGGTTAATTATATCACATCTCCACCCAACTTGGGCAAGGTCAGTAATGAAAATGTCCCTCACCTAGGGAGGGTCCTGCCCAAAGACAAAGCATTCTCTGTTTCATTTCCCGTTAACATTTAAGAAACTTGCACCTCTAGGCACCTTGAAATAGATGGGCCCATTCGTTCCCATAACAACCTCGGGAAGACTTTGTTTTCTCCCAGCTTTAAAGAGGAAGCAGCAAAGTTGAGCACAAATTCTCCAGCTCCCAGCCCCAGCCCCAGCCCCAGCCCAGTGACCTAAAACCAGTGTGTCGCGGGGACAGCAAAGCCTAGAGATTGGCATGAGAACTCTTGATGAATGCACACTTCTGAGACAGAAGACACATGCACATCCGTGTTCTTTGATTTAAGGCTGAGTGCGCCACTCGAGAAGGTCCATGGGATGAGGAAGAGGTCAGTGTAAACTGAAGAAAAGTCATGATCACACAGTGTTTTGGAAGAAAGTTACTTGGTTCTCAGCACAAGTATGCCTGCAAGTCAAGACTGCAGGCTAATACCTGTTAAGCTGGCTTGAAAGAACCACATGTCTCTGTCCCCAGCACTGGGGTTACCAGTGATATAAGAGCCGTGACACGCACATGCCTCCCAGCATGTATATGATCACAATGATGTGAGTTCGCTAGCTTTTCACATAGAATGTGGGCACGCTTGTTGAGAGCGCTCATTTGCACAGCACAGAGTTCCTTAGGCCTCCAGTCCAGTCTGAGTCCTCAGAACTGCTCAGTTAGTGCGAGAACCATCTGTGAGTCAGTCAATACCTAGCCATGCAAGCCTTACCGTGTCAGCAACCACAGATGCGAACAGCCCCTTCTTGTCATCTGAATGGCCCAAGGGCGGCCTGACCAATGTGATCTTTATCTGTCTGGCTCCAACCAGCCCAGAGCCAGTAGTACTCCACCTTGGGATAGCATCTTGGATCAGAGTAAATGAACACACACACACACACACACACACACACACACACACGGCTAGGAAGACAGCCAGTAAAGTGCTTGCTCTGTAAGAATAATAGCTTGAGTTTGTTCTCCGGAGCCCCGCATAAAAGAATGCTAAATGTAATAGAATGTGCTGATAACCCCAGTGCTGGGGACAGAGACAAGCGGGTCCCCAGGGCTCACCCGCCAGCCAGCCTATTTGGTAAGTTCCAGGCCAGTGAGAGACCATGACTTTAAAAAAAAAAAAAAAAGAAAGAAAAGAAAAGAAAGAAAGAAAGAAATAAAAAAGGTAGACTGCACTAAAGGAAAACACCTGCAGATGTACACACACCAGACATGTATCACATATGTATGTGTGCATGCTCACATTCCAATCTGCCGTATTGTTACAAAGTTTTTAAGTGCCGAGCTAATTTCCCTGGGTTCAAATCCCAGGAGTGCCTCTGATTAGTTCTAAGCTTCAGTGTATTCATCTGGAAAATGGAAATGTCATTTATTTTATTTTATTTGTTTTTCAAGACAGGGTTTGTCTGTGTAGCCTTGGCTGTCCTGGACTCACTTTGTGGACCAGGCTGGCCTCGAACTCACAGAGATCCTCCTGCCTCTGCTCCCAAGTGCTGGGATTACAGGCCTGCTTTGCCACCATGCCCGGCTGAAATGGAGAGGTTATAATCCCCATTTCACAGGGTGTAGCAGCCGCGGTCAGGTAGTTACACAGATTCGGATAAGGCCTGGCTCATAGTTGATCCTATCTGCATTTATCATTCTCCTTTGCCATCCAGTTATAATAACGTCCTAGTCTATACAATGACGCAGTTCATGTCTGTTCTCCCCTCTACTGGCTCTGAAGAGGCAAGAAGCAGGTCTTTCTGCTCATACCCTCGCACTCCCAGGACCCAGCACAGAGTGTGGCCCTTACTGATTGCCCGGAAAGTTCTTGTCAATGGAATAAATGATCCTTGTTTGAGCACTAAGTTATATGGACTCAAGCAGGTCATTGCTGTCACCTGAAAAACAAACAGTGGGACCCTCCAGTCAGCCACCGAGGCTCTGGAGATCACTAATAGACCACAACCCTATGCCCCTCCAAAGTGAGAAATATTAGTAGTGACTAACACATTTTGAAAACTTACAACATGATATCTAAGCAGCTTCAGATCAGTTCATTTAATTAATATTGGCCCTAAGATCTCAGCAGATGTGGCCTGTCTGACAAAGAGTTTTAGGGATCCATGGCTTATTTCAGAAGAGACCGAGAGGAACGCTGCTTGGGGGCAGCCGCTGGCAGGCCTTGGCTGCAGTGAGAGCTGCCTTTCATAGGAAAACAGTTTGTGCTCCTGACTCTGCCACCTTTCACCCCCTGCCCAAGTGACAGACCATGTAGTGACAGGCAAGGACAAAGGGCTCACTCACTCTTCCCTTTCCAGCCCTGGAGTAGGGAGTTGTTTCCCAAAATAGACTTCCTAATACAGTTTCAAAGAGGCCAAGAGTCAGCCACAACCAAGATGGACTTACACCATAGCCTCTTGACTACTTTAAACACACACACACACACACACACACACACACACACACACACACACACACACACAAAGAGAAAGAGAGAGAGAGAGAGAGAGAGAGAGAGAGAAGGGCAGGTAACAATAGCACCCTCATTTCTCTTTTCAAGAGGTGGTTACTAACAGTGACTTATCTTGTCTTAAAATCAGTAGCAACGGGTTGTGATTTGATCCAGAGACTGGTTAATTTCCTGTCCTAGGCTCTCAACAAAAGCTCCTTTATTCTGGCCTGAGCTCTTGCTACCCCAGAGTTTGTACCCAGCATGCTTCAGGGCCTTGCTTGAAGCCAGATGTGAAGTGTGAAAGGTGAGGGAAGACGCTACTGCGCAGCCTCAGCCACTTCCAGCGGACTGCACAGACGGCTTCATTGGCTACATTAATCATTAGGCCAAGGCAGCAGGCACTTCAGCTATCTGGCCTTTCAATGGTCCCTTACACTAGGGGGTAAGCGAGTCACTGACTCATTTGCAATTAGCTGACCTAATGGGACAGAGCTTTCCATGCTGGTAACAGAATTGTATTGTCACACTGGAGATATTTTGAGCCAGTCTCACTTCCAGGCAGTTGCTCTTTTGAATCCATGACACAACCTCTGGGCACAGCTGTGCTGAAGGTCCTTGAGGAGGCACAACAGCTACCCTCTCTTGAGTTTGGCGGGAAGAGTTCCAAGTCCAAAGTGTGACATTTTACCTACCCGAGCCAAGGTCAGAGAGGACTGGGTCAGAACCAGGCGGCTCCTGATGGCCTGGGTCAGCATTCCAAGGCCAAGCTCTGTGGGGATGGAGGAGGAGGAGGAGGAGGAGGAGGAGGGAGCCTGATGAAGATGAGTGATGAAAGTGGTTTGGGAGTGATAGGTAGGCCATTCGGGTTGGTATGGGAAAATGGTGCCACCCAGGTCTAGGTTTTTTGTCGTGCTCTCTGACACCCAGCACAGAGCCTACTTTTCCCATTTCTACACTATAGGTTTAGATTCCATGACCCTAAAGGTTCTTTCTGTTGGGGAAGTCCCAGCGTATAGTCACCAAACATGGTTAAGCACCTGTTAGGTGCCAGGCACAGTACCAAATTTTGGGGACCATACTACGAACACAACAAAGCCACCCACAGGGAGCATCTGAATATCAGCCAGTGGGAAGAAACAGCCACCAGGCAGGACGGAGACAGTGGGCATTTGGCTTCTTGAGATAGGCTGTCCAGAAAAGGCAGTCTAAGGAGCCAGTGTTTGAGCTGAGAGCTAAAGCATGGGGGAAAGGCAGGAGGGATGGGCACCGTGCAAAAGGGTAGTTTAGGGAAGAGCATGTTCAAAGGGAAAGCAGAGGAGCAGGTCAGGGTACCCCAAGATGAAAAGGGAGACCTCTATGCCAGCAAGAGTCCCAAAAAGGGGTCCAGGATAAGCACCCAGGTGGCTCACTTTGGAAAGCATTGTTCATAAAGCTTTCTTTATTTTATTTATTTGTTTATTTATTTATTTATTTTAGTTTTTCAAGACAGGGTTTCTCCTTGTAGCCTTGGCTATGCTGGACTCGCATTGTAGACCAGGCTGGCCTCAAACTCACAGGGATCCACCTGCCTCTGCCTCCCGAGTGCTGGGATTAAAGGCATGCGACACCACCGCCTGGCTGTTGATATTTCTTAATATTATCTTGTTAGTACACCTGGGATCTCGATCTTACTTTTTTCTGTTTCTTTTCTAAGAAACTCCATTCACAGGCCTGAGGGCCCGCCATCACTCCACTCCACATGTCCTGGGGGCCCTCACTCTGCACAGCACATGGGCCTGTGCCAGCGCTGCAGAGCTGATTTGGGATTGTGAAAGCCTTGGCATGCTGTCTGCAGTCTCCTTGGCAACAACACTCGGTCCTTCTCCCTGGAGTTCCCAGACACCTCCTACACCCTCTCTCTTAACTGTTCTTTTCTTGTGCAGCAGGCCGCCTTTGGCTACGGAAGGCATGTGGTCCTACGGGGCAGGGGGTGAAGGGGGGAGTTCCCAGTGCCTCACCTGGGACCCCCTTCTTGAGCTCATGTATTTCAATCCTACTGTCTCCTGCTTCCCCCTCAGGACTCAGTTCCAAGAGGAAGAGGGGCTCCTTTGCCCACCCAGCCTCTAGGGGGAACAGCCATTGCTGTCACCATCACTTCTGCTGTCTAGGTTTCAGCCTGTCTGTCTCCCTCACAAGAGGCATCCTCCCACCTAATCCCTTGGGGCTCCACTCTCCAACTGTCAGGGAAGACAGATGGGGAGCCGACAGACCGAATTCACACACCCTCTCCTCTTTGCCGCTCTTGCCATCCTTGCTCATTGGCTGCTGTTCTCTTTGGCCCTAAGCGTAGTAAAGGACATCTTTGTGCCTTAGCTCCTCCCCTCTCTCCCTCCCTTCCTGATCATTCTAAAGAGCCCCCCCACCACCACTCCCCTGCCCCATTGCATAGCTGTCCTTCTGACAGTGAAGATTGTAAAAGATGCTCACAGAGCTTCTTCCCCACGTCTTGTCTCTGCCAACACCTGTTCCTCGCTCTGACTTGCCCCCAAAGTACCACCTTTGCTGCCTCCCCTCCCCGCCCCATCTCCTCTTAACTCCTTCCTCTGTATTCACCGCAAAGCCCAGTAATTTCCCATTTCCTCTTTGCATGTCTTCCAGGACTCCAGTGACTGTGAACCTAAAAGAAGGATTTTTTTTTAAGTGACAGGCACTAATAATAACCTTTGAAGCTGTTGGGCTTGCTTTCTCTTCAGAAGCCTGCTTTTCGGCTGCAGTTCATGATTGAATTCAGCTGCAAAGGGCTATTTTTAATATCATTCTGTTTTACCTGGTAGTGCTGTTCTCTTGGGTTGATGGAATAGGACTTAATGACATCTCCATAGGTAACGACAAAACCCACACCCGTGCAGCAATCACACTTAATCGGGGACACACTTGCTAGTGTCTATCTACAAAGGTGCACCCACCATCGTCATCACCACCACGACCCCCAGTATTCCCAGATTTGAAGCACGCAGCTAGTCATTGCTTTGTGAGTGAAACACCTGCCAGATTCTGGCTGCGAAAGCCCCTATGACTTTCCCACTGATTGCTTGCTTGGACTGAAATTCACAGTCTTGCTCACTGATTCCGTTCCATCAACCCCCCTATGAACAGTATGTTGGCAGTGTTAGCTTAAATAAGATTGCTGTCAGGGGGTGTGCAACTGTGTGTGCTAACTTGACTTTTGTGGACATTTTTTTTTCTCTCCTCCACAAGTACCCTTTCAATAGCCCCACTTCCAGGATGGAGCCTTGCCTGATGAGCAGTACCCCGAGGCTGCACCCTACCCCAGTCACTCCCCGGTGGCCAGAGGTGCCAACGGCCAACGCCTGCTACACGAGCCCGTCTGTGCACTCCACGAGGTATGGAAACTCGAGTGACATGTACACACCCCTGACCACGCGCAGGAATTCTGAGTACGAACATATGCAACACTTTCCTGGCTTTGCTTACATCAATGGAGAGGCATCCACCGGATGGGCCAAATGACTGCTTTCATAGAAATCCATATTTAATATTAATAATAATTAATAATAATAATAATAATAAACCCAATACCCACCCTCCAGAAGACTTTATCTCTGTACATCATAACTTGCGGGCTGTTCCTAAGCATCCATTTTCCTAATGAACCAAGAGGACGTTCACCATGGAATGAATAGACTTTAGTTTAGAAACAGGACTCACTGAAAGTCAGTGGGATTGGGTTCCTATAGCCAAGCCAGACTTGACTGTTTCTATAGAGCACTATCTTGGGCAGGCCAATCCGTGCCTTTTCTCTCTGTTCCACGACCCTGCATGGCAACCACTCCCTGTAGGGCACTTACTTTCTTGTTGACAAAGCTCTTTAGTCTTCAAGGATGGATACCAGAGCCAGAATCTGGTTCGCGGTCTTGGATGGGCACATTAATTTTACCAAGAGCATTCGCCACGTCACCTATCACCTCACTGTACAGTTCTCGGCCCTCAGACATGCCATCTATAGCCCTACTTCCTGGTGGTGGCCATTACTACTCCCTGGAGTCCTGGGGCTAAACGGAAGTCCCTGGGAACGTGAAGCTCCCAGTTCCACTCACGCCTGCCATAGCACCTGCCTTGCCCGGGAACGAACGTAAGCACTGTTTCAAGGGACCAAAGGGGCCTGTTGTGTATCGCCTTTAGTCGACTGACACCTGTAGGGACCAGTTCTTCTATGTACAAGGATTTGTCCTAAGTTTGCACAGCGACCAGCATCAGCAAAAGGCAGAGGGGGTGGTCTCAAGTTCTGTGAGAAATGTGCATTTATGGCACTAAGCACCATCCTCTGCTGTGTTACTTTGTGAAGTTGAATGGCTCAGACTTTCACTTAGCAAGCACCAAGTGTGAAAACAACTGTCCTGGTTCCTTCGTAAGACTAGAATGCTTTCCGACACTTTGCTAGAAAAAGAAAATTCAAAGCTGTGCCTTTGAGTCTATACTATACTGTGTATGTGTGGAAATAAAAATGTATTGTACTTTGGGGAAATTTTTTTTCATAGGTACTTTTTTTGGTCAGATTTGTAGCTATTTGTGAGGCTTGTTAGAGATTAACATAGTTTTTCTTTTTCTGTATTATAAGATGCACCAAGCAATTATGGTGGACCTATTACCCTATGGGTAAGAAATAAATGGAAATATGACATCGGATGTTTTAGCAAATGTTCTGTAAATAAAATGTTTGATCACACCACCCTGTGTGATAATCATGTCTACAGCTAAAATGGAAATAGTTTTATCTGTACAGTTGTGCAAGATATGAATGGTTTCACACCCAAATAAAAAGTATTGAAATGATCAGCTTTGTTTTTCATTTGCATTTGATATGCCGGGCGGGTGACTATGACATAGATAACATTCTTCAATTCTTGGGGTATTGAGTAGGTAGAACAAAACTAAAAGGCCTTTCTGGGTGTGGTGGCACATACCTGTAATCCCAGCATGCAGAAGGCTGAGAGTTAAAGGCCAGTCTGGGTCCTGTCTCAAAAAAAATGAAAGCAAGCAAGCAAGCAAGCAAGCAATCAAAAGCCTTGTATGACTGTATGGTCGTATTCAGGTCCCTATCAACTTGTCATTTAGTAATCATACAATTTAGATAGGCCCACATATCTTGTCCTCCCTAATAATGATCAAAGGCGTATAGTGTCTTTACACTGACAGTTTGTGGAGAACCTGTTCTACAAATTGGGATCTGATGGCAGCTAATGCTCCTTCTTCTTCTTCTTCTTCTTCTTCTTCCTCTTCCTCCTCCTCCTCCTCCTCCTCTTCCTCCTCCTTCTTCTTCTTCATGTTTCTTGAGACAGGGTTTCTCTGTGTAGCCTTGGCTGTCCTAGACTTGCTTTGTAGACCAGGCTGGTCTCAAACTCACAGTGACCTGCCTGCCTCTGCCTCCCTGATGGCTTCCATCAATAAAAGGCACCGGCCTTTCAGCTCTTGCAGAGACGATCCTCCCTCAGTGCCAGCATCACTAAGCATCCCCCTGGTGTTTAGTTCACTGTGCTTTAGTGATCATTGGGGTATGAAGAAATTTCAAGTGGACTGCTTTAAGTGAGAAGAAACTGAACAATAACATTACTGAATAGGTAACAGGAATTTAGGTCTTCTCCAGCACAGCATTTTTCATTCTGTGCCTGAAGGAAGTGGGATACAGGCAAGAAGTGGCTTTGTTTCGCTCAAATGTTAAGGATCTAGAAGCTCAGAGAGATTTCCAGAAGCTTATGCGGGAGTGACTGTTAACCCGAAGGTATGAGAATGTGACGACTTAATTTGCATTTTGAAAGATTTATTTTTAAAGCCAAGCCCTTGCGTGCTATTACATAACATGTTTGTACCTGCAAGATGATGTTAAGATAGAAATTATTTGTTATACATAGCCTCCCCTTAAATATATTCAGCTGTGTTATTACAAAAAGAAAAGGATGTAAATGTTGGAGCTCATTCTCTCATGGCAAATTAGTTTGACCTTTTTGTCCACAATCCATTAGCCTTATGTGATGAAAGCAAGAGAAAGGATGAAGGAAAAATTTGAATTTAGCCACTGTTGAGAATAAACCTCAAGATGGCCAGCCCTACTGGTCTCTCAGACTTCAAAGTAAGTGCTGTATGCAAGACGGTAAATCTGACCTTTGTCTTAATGAGCACAAAACCAACCACCCAACCAACCAACTCTCCTGAAAACCCACAAACAACATTAATAAGAACCTGAGGCTGAGAGACGAGAAGTGCCTCCATGACCTTTCCAAGTGAGCAGATATGCCTAGGTGCCCTCACAGCACACACAGGGATGAGTGGTAGCAGCAGAGAAAGCAGCTGGAGAAGAGGGCACAGGGCACAGGGCATCCCCTCCAAACGTGCAGGGCATCCCTTCCAGTGTGCAGGGCATCCCCTCCAACGTGTAGGGCATCCCAGTGTGCAGGGCATCCCCTCCAACATGTAGGGCATCCCAGTGTGCAGGGCATCCTGCCTCCAGCGTGCAGGGCATCCCAGCATGCAGGGCATCCCCTCCAGCGTGCAGGGCATCCCAGCATGCAGGGCATCCCCTCCAGCGTGCAGGGCATCCCTTCCAGTGTGCAGGGCATCCCAGCGTGCAGGGCATCCCCTCCAAACATGCAGGGCATCCCTTCCAGTGTGCAGGGCATCCCCTCCAACGTGTAGGGCATCCCAGTGTGCAGGGCATCCTGCCTCCAGTGTGCAGGGCATCCCAGCATGCAGGGCATCCCCTCCAGCGTGCAGGGCATCCCTTCCAGCGTGCAGGGCATCCCAGCGTGCAGGGCATCCCCTCCAAACGTGCAGGGCATCCCTTCCAGTGTGCAGGGCATCCCCTCCAACGTGTAGGGCATCCCCTCCAGCATGCAGGGCATCCCCTCCAGCGTGCCCGGCATCCCCTCCAGCGTGCAGGGGATCCCCTCCAGTGTGCAGGGCATCCCCTCCAACGTGTAGGGCATCCCAGTGTGCAGGGCATCCTGCCTCCAGTGTGCAGGGCATCCCAGCATGCAGGGCATCCCCTCCAGCGCGCCGGGCATCCCCTCCAGCGTGCAGGGCATCCCCTCCAGCATGCCCAGCATCCCCTCCAGCATGCAGGGCATCCCCTCCAGGAGCTAAGGGCACAACCTGTGTTCCCAATTATTCTAAAAGCTTCACCTTAAGAGATGGGGAGGCTCTGAGTAGGAAAGGAAACAGCTGTTGGGGGGCAGGACCCAAGGCACCCTCTCTTTCTGGTGGTCCCTCCCCAGCCATCAGAGAGGGAATGGGCAAGGCTGGCAGCTGGGAGTCGGGCCAGTCACTTGTCAAAGAGTTTTGGCAATAGGACTTTTTCTTGAAAGGGCCTCTGACAGCTTGAGACTAGCTGAACTCGTGAGCATCAGCCAGGACGGCTCACCCACGTTGCAGGCCTGGGGGGCGTTCTCAGCATCTGCCCTGCTGTGTCCCTTGCCAGGCCTCTAGTCACCCCAGATCTAGAGAGAAAGGGAATGTGTGGCCCCTTCAGAGACCTTAACCCATGCAAATCCAGAATGTTTGCCATTGAGTAAGCCCAACCTTGGGGGTGAAAGGCCCAAATCACGAGGGTGGCCACTGTTCTTCTGTCATGTGACCTTGGGTGTATTACCTCCATGTTCGGGACCTAAAGCAGGCATGGTGAAATGACACTGAGATTTCAGATCATAGTGTGCATGCTGAAAGACCAAGGCCAGCAGATTTGGGTGAGGAGAGCGGGCAGACAAGCTAGATTGGCAGCTGGGCAGTGATTCAAGGAGGCGGCCACAGGGAAGAAGATCCTGGCCTCTCCAGCTGGTGCCAACACACTCGCCTGCAAACTCTCTGGCACACCTGCCCATCACCTCCAAAGGCTGGAGATGGCCTCCTACCCAACCCCACCCACCCTCCCTTCTCCCACTAGGAATCTTTTGCAACTTTCCCTCTGTTCAGAACTGGCTTTAAGATCTGCCTTGAGATCCTCAAAATGTCTTCAGAGACGCTGGGGATGGGCAGGGAGCCCTAGGTCTTGGTTCCTTTCACTGGCAGAGGGCAAGATTTTTAAAACATTAAACCCTCCAGGAACAGGCATGACATAAAGACGCTATGATAGGCAAAGGAGGACAGGGAGGCGTCGCCAGGGGTCACCAGGATCCTAGGAGGAAAGCTCTCTGACATTAAATGAGAATAGAGATTTTGTATTGAGATCTGAATAAATGCCTCAAATACTTAAATCACCCAAATGCTTAAAAACATAAAAGATGTATATTTGTATCGACTTACTCCTATTACTGTGAAGCATTGGTGAGCGAGGCCAAATCCTGCTCCTGCCAAAGACAGGCCATAGCAGGGGACATTCCTGTTCTAGGAAGGATGTGACTTAGAGTGAACATCGGTGGATGTGGTACTGTGACCTTGCACCCCACCTCCCCCCAAAGCCCTAAGATTCAGGGACCTACTTCACATGAGTTCCGGGTTTATTTGTTTGTTTCTTTTTTTTTTCTTTTCTTTTGGTTGTTGTTTGTTTGTTTTTGTTTTTTAATACAGGGCTTCAGGGTATCCAGAGCCACGAACTATGTAAACCAGGCACTTAACTACAGCCTACACTAGTTTCCTTAGTGGACAAACCTTCCCCTGTCTGCTGTGGCTTGGCCCTTCGTCCACATCAGCTCCCTGTCGCTTTGCGTTAGTGTTCTAACCTGGGACTTCTCAGCTTTGGTTCCTTGGCAGTCTCCCAGGCTCAGGCCGCCTGGACACTGTTCTCGGGGATTCCTCGTCTTCCTGGGAGGTCAGAGCCTTTCCGTGCTTCTCCGGGTCTCCTTCCCAAGCTCTTTCCCCAATCTCTTCCTGTACCTCAGAACCCTGCCCCCAACGCTGACACCCCCACATTTTGCGGCTGCTGCCGCTGTAGGTGGGGCAGAAGACGTGGGCCACGGAGTTAAGAGCTGTTGCTAGGAAAGGGGTGTGGGTGGTGAGAGGTGGTGGGCGGGAGAACTAGGACTCCCCAGCCTTCCGCCTCCCTTTCTCATTATAAAGGCTTCAAGAGCGAACACCAGTTCTTTGAGAACCATTATGAAAAAAGGAATCAGGTCTGACCATGACGGCAGGGGTGAGAGAAATCAGCTTCAGAAACAGCTGTGCGGCCGGTGTATGGTATTTAGAACAGTGTAATAGAAAAGCCTGAGGATAAAAAAAAAAAAAAAAAAAAAAAAAAAAAAACGTAAAATAAGTTCATTCTCAAGACACTGACAAACTGTTCCACTCTAAAGGTTGGTATCTAAGACGTCCTGGCACAAGCCTAACCTCTAAGAGAACAACCATTAAAGCAGCCCCCCCCCTTCCTCCCCATCCTCAGCTCACACTGCGTGGCCTCTTAAGCCTCTGAAACTCACCTATGCTGTTGCTTGGGGTCTGCTAGGTACCAGGCACATCAGAGGCACCCGGGTCCTCATCTTATCACCCTCCCTGTCAGTGGTTTCCGCACATCGTTTATAGCCTTGTTCAAGGGCACGTAGCTTAATGAGCCGCACTGGAGTCTGGACACTACCCCCAGGTCTGTCCGCGCTCTTTGTAACTGCACACTGCCTCCCTCCTCCCTCCTTTCCTTCCCATAGCACCCTACCCTGTTGCTCTCCCCTAAGCAGCTTTGCAGCTTCTAAATCAAGCTTGACGGCTGGGCTCTCCGGACAGACGTTCAGGAGTTCTGGGAAACTGTGCTCGTTAAACGAAAGCAGTTCCGAAGCTGGGCTCCACCCGAGGTGACACTGTATAAGGAGGGCAGTTTTTCCTCTGCCACTTCCTAAGGAATGCACGGCCAAGACATGGCTAGGGACCAAGATTTGGTTATTCTATAAAGAAATAAGGAAGAAAGAAACTCGACTATAATATTTTTGGGTTTTGGTTTTTTTAATCGGGGGAGGGGTGTTTATTACCACGTTGAGGGGGGAAAAAAAGCGCCACAGGGAAGGAGCAATGAGCCAAGCAGTGGCTAGAATGAAGTCATTGGGGTGTGGGGCAAAGTAGGAGAGGGGTTGGCTACCTCTTGCTGTTAAGGTCACTACCCTTTGACAGAGGTGACCTCTGACCTCTACAACCCTACAATTCTATTTTGACTGATCTTGAGGCCCATGAAATTCAGATGTAGGCCCTGCCCAAAAGTTGAGATAAAGCTGACTAATATGGGAAAAGCTCCCGGTATGCGCCCCCAGCTGAAAGGGGGCTGGCAGGCCTTTGGGCAGGGATGCAATTTATTGCGTCCTGCTCCTTTCAGGGAGATGCTAATCCTTCCTAGGCGACTGGAGGGGAAGACTTAAGTGTGTTGATGATGAATGACAATAATCCTTTGTCCACTGCTGCCTCCTCCTAGGGTTGAACCTTAAGAGTTTAATCAAATGTTGGTAAGTAAATTAATGCTTTACTGCAAAAGGGGGCGTTGGCAAGAGGGGCTGTGAGAATATATTTCCCCTGACATGTGAATTTCAATACACTTAATTGCAAAGGCATTGTTTTGAGGAGGTGTTGAAAGAGTGCTTTAGACTCCTTATTTATACACACAGACACACAGACACAGACACACACAAGCACGGGTGGGGGGGGGGGCGGGGAATGGGGGGAGGTCACTGTCTCAAAGGCATATGGCAGCATATGTGGTGTTAAAGTCTTTGGTTCCTTTAAAGCCACACGATCAAGCAGTATATTGAACTTTCTGTCGTGACAAGCAGTTGTCGCAAGGCTGTCAGGATGGCTCAGCAGTTAAGAGTGGGTACTATTTCCAGCACCCACATCGGGGCAGCTCACAACCGCCATGACCTCCAGCTCCAGTGGGTCTGACACTCTCTTCTAGACTCCTTGGGTATCTGATGTCACATGTATACCTATACATACACATGCTCATAATTAAAAATAAATCTTTGAGGAAAAAAAAAAGGAGACCGGGTGTGGTGGCGCACGCCTTTAATCCCAGCACTTGGGAGGCAGAGGCAGGCGGATCGCTGTGAGTTCGAGGCCAGCCTGGTCTACAAAGCAAGTCCAGGACAGTCAAGGCTACACACACACACAAAAAGGAACAACAGAAGTAGCAGGAAAAAAGAAAACAAACACACGCCCCAGGAAAGACATTCTTTTGTTTGTTGTTGTTGTTGGTTTTGGTTTGGTTTGGTTTTGTTTTTCGAGACAGGTTTCTCTGTGTGACCTTCCTTGGCTGTCCTGGGCTCACTTTGTAAACCAGGCTGGTCTGGAACTCACAGCCATCCGCCTGCCTCTGCCTCCCCAAGTGCTGGGATTATAGGTGTGTGCCACTGAGCCTGGTAGGAAACGCATTCTTAAACCTTAAGATTCAGAGTGTCCTTTTTAAGGATACTAACCTTCGCCTTGCCTGTCATTTCAGTCCAGCTAAGACTGATAAAGTTCTATACGCTGGCCACACTGACAGCCATCTCTTTTAACCCTTAAGACAGTGCACAAAAATAAGTATGGGGTTCGAGATATTTAACAAACCATCAGCTCTCTGAGAATCACACAGTGGGTTGGGAGTGAAGAGTAGGTTTTCCAGTTGCGAGTCCACCTTATTTGTCAACAGTTCTGCGCTGCCACCCAAAGGGCTGGATTTCCCCAAGAGGAATGTGTCTGGCACTCTACGTCAACAAGCTGCAAATAGAGCTGAGCAGATTCCAGAACTCGGGTAAATAAAAACTCCTGAAAGGGCAGCGCCCATTTCCTAGGCTAAATGTGAAAACCTACTGTACACAGTCACCGTGGATCAACTGTAGGTACACTTACCGATGACGAGCAGTGCAGGCTGAGGAGATCACTAAGGCTGAGTGCGGGTCGTGCATTCTAAATTGTGCACGCCAAACAAAGCACGCCTGTGGAGGCCAGAGGGCAACTCGCAAGAGTTGCTTCGCTCTTTCTGCAGCATGGGATCCCGGTGATCAGGGTGTCGGACTTGGCAGCAGGTGCCTTCACTGGCCACCCCAACAGCCCGCGTTCTGAGCTTTTCTTCCGGCATCTCTCAGTCTCTTCAATATTCTCTATGTCACACCTCCTCTAAGAAAGCTGCTCTGATTAAACCCCCCCCCCTTTGCCATTACTTGTTTTCATTTGTACAGTAATTTTGTTCAGTTTCCTCCTTATCACTAAAAAGAATTCATTTTCTGTCAGGTCGTTTCTTTTCTTTCTTAAATATATTATTTTGTTTTAATCTATGTGCATTGGTGTGAAAGTGTCAGATCTTGGGGTTACAGACAGTTGTGAGCTGCCATGTGGCGTGCTGGGAATTAAACCCGGGTTCTTTGGAAGAGCAGGCAGTGCTCTTAACCACTGAGCCATCTCTCCAGCTCCCCCAGGTTGTTTCTTATCTCCCCAAAGATCAGTTGTTTCTACTTGGGTGTTTGGTTGTTGTTGTGTTTGTGTGTGTGTGTGTGTGTGGCATCTAACACAATATTGTGTTTCCAAAAAATGGAAAATATTTGTTAAAGGAATGAACTACATTAATTAGTTTGCTATAAAAGGGCGACTTTATTCTTCCTTAAAAAAATGAAATGAAATAAAGATAGGACATGGTTTTAGGAGGCCACCCAACATCTAATTCACTGAGTGATCTTTAAAAAATATCCACCCACTGGGTTTGCTTGTTTGTTTGCTTAATGCGACCTGCTGTTTAAACCAACCAGGAAGCGTTTGAAACAATCAATATGCAGGACTCAGCTTAGACTGAATCAGAATGGTCTCAGATGTGTCCGCACAATGATATGCACAGAACTGACAGGTAATTGCCACAACCCTTCTCATGAATATGCATGTGCATATGCAAATGAAGTCTCATCGTTTTAGGATCACAGATTTTTTTTTTTTTTAGAACTAAGACTTAAAATAAGATTCAGATCAAACCAAAGACACTGAGTGAAGAGAGGCCAAGTGGCCACTTCACATAGGGAGGCCGTGGTTCAAAGAATGGAATTTTCTGAAGTTCCATTCCAGAACTACAGAACAGTTTGGTTTCTTCAACTTCTACCTCTAAGGAAAAAGGGACAAGAAAAGTATGACGTGTGGAGTGTAAGAGCAAAGCACTATACGTTTATAGGCACACATGTGTTGTAATCGGTGTACCTCAAAAGTGATGGCTTTTAAGAATTGGTTGCTTTGATTTCTGAAGTTCGGAAGTCCTATAATTCCTTGGTGCCATGTCACCTACACAGTAAGAGACACTGGATTTAGTGCTAAGACCAGCGTTTCCAGTCATGAGAAGTATCACATGACCAATATTTAGGGAGGTAAAGTGATGCAGTGGCTTAGTCTAGGGCCTGTCACAGAGTCTACTTTTAGCTATTGACTTTGGATAAGTCACTTAATTTTTCTGGGACTAGAGTCTCCTTAGTGGTTTAAAGGATGGCGAGTGAGAGTCAAAGACACTTTGATTCATAAAAACCAAAATATAAACGTGTAATTAAAATGGTTAAAACTACAGTTTCCTAAGCTATGAATTCATGCAAGTCCACATTTTTCTTTTTCCTTTTTAGAAATACAGAATTGGAGCCTAATAGTCTATTTCTGCTAAACAGACATTTCAAAGATGTATAAGAGCTCCTTTTTTTTTTTTTAAATATCTTTGCTGGGATACTTTCTACTTATTCTCTTCTGGAAACCTTTGACCCCTCTGGCTGCTTTTATGTCAACTTGACACAAGCTAGAGTCATCAGAGAGGAGGGAGCCTCCTTGAGAAACTGCTTCAGTGAGATTCAGCTGTGAGACATTTTCTTAGTGATGACTGGGGGCAGGGCGCAGCCCATTGTGAGTGATACATCCCTGGGCTGGAGGTCCTGGGTTCTAGAAGAAAGCAGACTGAGCATAAAGCAAGCCAGTAAGCAGCATTCCTCCATGGCCTCTACATTAGCTCCCGTCTCTAGGTTCCGGTCCTGACTTCCTTTGGTGAAGAACAGCACGGTGGAAGTGTAAGGTGAATAAACTCTTGTCTCCCCAACTTGCTTTGGTGGTGGTGTTTTGTTGAAGCAACAGAAACCGTGACTTAGACAATGCTCAAGTTCTTACCCAAATAGGTCTTCGTGAGCAACTGGACAGCTTTCAGTTGGATTTCAAGTTTGTTACTTAATTCACCTGGACCCGTTCTCTATAAAATAGAAACAGCGCCTTTGACCTGATCCCTTAGGTGGTCTTTTGGTGACCTATTTAAATCATGGGTAGTAAGTGTTTTGTAAACGTACAGAATTGCTATATATGTTCTAATCGCAGGACTGTAGTTTACATGACCTTTCTTAGAAGTATTCTCTTTTGAGAGTCAGATTAAAACCCTTCTGGCCCAATTCATTACAGATAGAGCACCCTTGCGATTACATACTTTGGATCTGAGATGTCTCGGCCTGTTTCTTAGAGCCTCGGTCTGTGATCCATGGCACTCTGGGGAGGCGGTGAGACCTTTAAGACCTAAACTAAAAGGGTTAGGTCTACAATCGGAGGGAATATGGGGCCCTAGCTCCTTCCGGGATATTTGCTTTCCAAGTTGCCATGAGGTGAGCAGCAGCTAGTGCTATACCTTGCCAGAGAGCCACAAGGCCCCATCTACTCACAGGCAATGACACAAAGGAACCAGGGGCTGACAGAAGCAAAAACCAATCGTTTCCTTTACTGACTGGCTTCGGCATTTGTCTCAAGGACAACAAACACAGCCACCTCCTGCTCTCACGTGCCCATTCAACTGTTTGATAAAATCCTGGCTCAATAAAAGAGTATGATCCTTAGAAAATCCAAGCTCCGTGGGCCAACTTCTGTGTCGTTTAACTCTTAAATTCTCAGGATCTACTACGGTATAATAGAAACCCAAGAAGATGAATAAACATTTGCCAGCTCTCTTTCCTCTTCAGCAGGTCTTATGGGGCTAAAAAGGAAAGGTAGCAAAGATGACTACTTGAGGGTAAAGTGCTTGGAAATTTCTTGCAGAGTTCATCTATTCTCTACAGGGGAAAACAAAAAACAACAAACAAACAAACAAAAAACAAAAAGGACAAAGCCTGGGAGTACAGAACAGGCTCCAACTCCAAACTTATTTTATTTTTAAAATAATTTATTTTTATTTATTTTCTTTCTTTCTTTCTTTTTTTTTTTTTTTAGTTTTTCAAGACAGGGTTTCTCTGTGTTATCTTGACTATCCTGGACTTGCTTTGTAGACCAGGCTGGCCTCGAACTCACAGCGATCCGCCTGCCTCTGCCTCCCAAGTGCTGGGATTTAAAGGTGTTTGCCACCACGCCCCGCTAATTTATTTTTATTTTATGTGCATTGTTGTTTAGCCTGCATGTATGTTTATGTGAGGGTGTATCTTGGAGCTCCAGATAGATAGTTGTGAGCTTCCTGTGGGTGCTGGGAATTGAGCCCTGGGCCTCTGGAAAAGCAGTCAGTGCTCTTAACCGCTGAGCCATCTCTCCAGCCCCCCCCCCCAAATTTAATTTTTCAAGACTGATCATTTTAAAGCAAGAACAGCAGGGCCATTCAAGGTGATTCACAAGATCGGACCACCTAGTGAGGTTGAGATTTGCTTTGGGGGGGCCACTGTATCCACACTGTATTGGATAATGCCCAGCAATGCACAAGTTCTCAAATATTATTGACTTTTTGAGAAATTAAGTGAACCTGGGTGAAATGCAAATGCCTGGCCCAGAACTAACATTTGGGAACTACGCCTCCATCACCACTGACTCCACTGCAATTCTGGATGTACGGTATTTACGGGGGCCTGGAGGGTGGCCACCTTTGGGAACGACCTGGATTCACATCTTAACTTTCCCATTTACTGATCCCTGGGACTTAGGCCAAAATTCTTAATCTGTTGGGGTTCCTCAAAAGAACTGTGTTCAATTTCCCAAGCTGCTGCAGCCCTAGCGCATAACACAACCACAAACGGGGCGAGGAGGGTGAGCATTCCAGAGACAGAAACCGCTAACTTGAGCATAGAGGGAACTCAGCATGGAGCTTCACAGCCCCTACCAAGGGCCGGCCGTTTCGCCACCGCCGTCATTAAGTCCAACCAGCCACGTCTGGTGCAGGTCAGCAAAAGGAAAAAACCTAGCCAGAACCCAGTTTAGACCCTCCCACTAACGAACGGTCCCTCCGCCTCTGGCCCCCGGGGCAGTCGCAGGACTCTGGTTTCCGGCCTTCAGAGAACTACAATTCCCAGCATGCCCTTCGTGGGAAGTCTTTCCTACTGGATGACTACCAATTCCAGCATGCTGTTCGGGTCACTAATAACTCAGATGATAGCGTGGAATGAGCCCGTTGCCCGCTGGGAGTTATAGTTTAGTAGCGCCGGACTCGCAGATGGGCGGGGAACAGCCCGCTTGTTCTCGGCTGCTAAGGAGGAATGGTTCATAGAGTGTTAAGGGAGACAGCTCTGCTTGTGAAAGCCCACTGAGAAGGCGAACTCTTTCCCCAAGGCTGGCAGATCGAGGAGAGTAGGCAGGGACTGGGACTGACGCAGTCTCTGGAGGCTCATCAAGGCCTCCACCAAGCCCTGGGCCTTGTCAGGGGAGGCCTCCAGGCGCCGGTTACTGGGGGAGCGGTGACGTCGCGGGGTGAAAGTTGAGGGGCGGTGACGTAGGGCCTGGCCGGGCGGAGGCTGGCGGGTTGGAGACTGGAGGGAGGGAGGGAAGGAGGGAAGGAAGGAAGCTGGGAAGGAGCGAGGTAGCGGGGGCGCAAGGCGTTTACCTGGGAGGCAGCGGCTGGGGCGCGCACAGCGGCCGCGGCTCCCCCCCGCACCTGCGGCCATGGATGAAGAGCGCGCCCTCTACATCGTCCGGGCCGGCGAAGCGGGGGCTATCGAGCGGGTCCTGAGGGATTACAGCGACAAGGTAAAAAGAGCTTTGGCCCCGGCCCGTTCGCTGTCTCGACCACCCCCCTCCCCCCCGGACCGCCCTCGGGGCTTGCACTTCGCATCCTCCCCACCCCACCCCCCTCATTCTGGGGATGCGCATTGCTCTCCCCCGAAAACGTTTCCGGCTTGGGCATGCGTGTTTGTGCCCCCAGCCTTTCCCACCCGTGCATCTTGCATCTCCCCCTTGCTTCCACTGTAGCGCCCACTCCTGCGATTCCTGGCTCAGCAGCCTGTCCTGTGGTCTTCTTCCTAAGCGTGCAAGTCACACCCCCAGAATCCTTAGATGCGCCTCTGCCCAATGCCCAACTCCTGGATGCCTAAAATGCATTTAAAGGCTTTCTCACCTGTATAGTATAAAAATACATGACTCTCTGCATTAAACACGGCCCTTGACGTGCATAAAACATACCAGCAACGATGGCAGTTCTTTCTGTGCCTATACCATTGTATGGTTTTTCCAGGCCTTCGTGTCTTATTTGTCATCTCCTTTGATCCTTAGAGTGCTTATAGGGTAGATGGTATCACCCTTCCCATTTTATAGATGAGGAAACCGAGGTGCAGAGAACCGAAATCACGCCCCAAGGTCATGGACAGATGTTGTAAGTGGGTGGAAAATCCAACTCCTAGTAATACCTGTTATTTGTATCGCATTAACAGCTTTCCTGTTCATTATCTCATTTAATCTTGAGGTATTATCTGTGTTTTGCAATGGAGACTCTAGATGGGCTAAATAGTTAGCCCAAGGTCATGCTTGAGAGCCGTAGTCTTCCCACCGAGGTATTCCAGCTACCCACTCATGCCCCTTTCGCTTCACAGTGAAATGGTGTCTTGTTATTAAGACCACTTCCTTCTCTGGAGAATCAATCAAAATCTCATATTCTCTCTCTCTCTCTCTCTCTCTCTCTCTCTCTCTCTCTCTCTCTCTCTCTCCAAGAATCATTAGCTCTCCCTTTCTTTCCCTTCTAGCAATTTCACATGTTCACCTTAATAAAACCTTTAGTCTGTTTAGGAAACTAGACTTCTATGAGAATAGTTGATGACTCTTCCATGAAAACACACCCGAGTTATATACCCTGTATGTAACTGATACATTATTCTCCCTGGTTTCCTTTCCTCTTAATCAGCCCTCTCTCTGAAAGCAACATGGCTGTGCGCCTCTGCCCACGATCTTCCCGCGCCTTCTGTGTCCACTACTCCACTCTCGTGGACTTTGCATCAGTGAGCTGCCAGGATACCATTTCTGCCTTTAGTAGAAAATGCCCCCCCCCAAAGAGTCATACTTCTCCTTTAAAAGAACCTTCACTCCCATCTAATATTTACAACAATCTAGTGAGTAAAGTAAGGCGGGCATTCCTCATTTCACAAATAGTACAATTTAGGGTGATAACGGAGCCCCAAGTTTCACCTAGCCAGTGAAAAATGGAGCTGAGATTGGAGTCTAGCTGCCCAACTCCCAAGTCTTGTGCGGTTTTTTTTTTTTTTTTTTTTTTTTGCTGTGCTGCTTTCTTAGGCTACATGGGCTGTATTCTAGGCACGTCCTTAGTGCCTTTACCTTCTGAGGTGCTTCAGTGTTGAGCATATCTGCCTAATTTAGGAGAAACTCATTTAATGCGTAGGTGTACCATACTGCGTAGATTGTATTATTTTAACTTGATTTATGATTGCTTTCCAGGGAAGATATGAGGGAGCTGCAGGCTGATTTTCAAGAGGAAGTGTACTAATTTGACTATTGTGTTGAAGTACCTTTTATTAATTGTTAACATTTATTTAGCACTTACTATATGCTGGCCAACCGGCAGTAATAGAAACATTTTTCTGTAAGGAAGGGAGGAGGAAAAATCTGCACTGGGATCTGAGTCCAGTATTCCACTATTTTGTGGCTAAACTAACTAGGCCCCATATTTATTGGTTTCCTCCAATTCAATCCCTTCCTCTCCTTGCTCTCCCTTCAGGTTGGTTTCTTATCTGTCATGGCCACGTCCTGTCAGAGCTTAGCTTCCTCTTTTCATACTGGTAATGTTTATAAAGTTGTTAGCATCATCATCATCTGTTGGTTAAGGCGATGTCCTGAGATGCTTCAGAGGATTCCTACAGACTCTTTTTGGTCAAGCCAAGCTCGAGAATGTTCTGACTTGGTGTAAGCTCTGTGAGGAGAAAGCACTACTGGGTACAGTAGGAACAGTGGCGTAGGGCTGAGTGGAGCTTCGTGTTGTACTGCAGCACCTCCCCTCACAGGGAGAAACGGGTGGCACGAAGAGGAAGGGAATCTACATAGCAGTGGCCAGGCAAGAAGAGGAGAAATGAACTGTCCAGACTTACTGAGTATAGGGTCTGAACCCCCCTTCCCCCCGACACCCAAAAGTAGATGGTTAGCCTGCCCTTCAGCTGTCTATCTGGAAAAACGGATTAGAAATTGTTTAGAGTAAGAAGTGATTACGGGCATTGAAGAGTCGAGCAGGAAAGGGATGGGTGATGGGGAGAGACGTTGGTCCACTGCTTGGCAGAGGAGGCTCTTCGTGGTACCTTTTTTCTATCAAGCTGGCCATTGCAATTATAGTAGAAAGAAGATGGGGTCTGGCGGCGGATAGTCCTCGGTTCTAATCTCAGCTCTGCTTCATGACCATGGATGAGTCATTTTAAGCCTCTGAGTCCCAGTTGCCTTGTGTGTAAAGGAGGGATTAAAACACCATCCTTTTTATTTAGTGTGTGGATTAGATTCATTGAAATACAGCGCCAAGCCCGAAGCGCAGTGTGCCTATGAAGTGTTAGGTTCTGAGGAGGTGAGAGTCAGGCTTCTTCATGAGGGAGCGTGGCCAGAGTACAGCCTCTGGAGCCAGACTCCATGGATGCTGAGCCTCCATTTCCAGTGTATGTACTTGTAGTAGTAAATGGACAGTATATGTAGACATCTAGGTCCATGTCGCTTAACTTTGCTTTATACTCCTCTGTCCATGAGGAGAAGAGTCGAGGGTATATCCTCTCGCTTTTGTCAGGATTGCATGAGTTCAGTGTATAGAGTACCCAGACCAGGACCTGCTGCTTCTGCGGCTGCTTGAGTAGCCCAGGGCTGTCTGCTTTCAACAGAGCATGTGGCACTGACCTGATGTCACACAGTAAGAACTTTGGGGATCGTTCGCCCTCTTTATCTTAACCTTTGCACCTTCTAGTGGTGTCATCACCATAGGCTATCTCTTACCATGGTCAGAGAAGCCAGTACCTGTCTGACTCCAGAATACACATAATTTCTATCATAGTACAGAAATTCATTTCGAAGTAATCTTCCTTCATTCACTGGCCCTTGTTAACTTAGGGAGAGCAATCTCGATTCCAGAAAGGAAAAAAAAAACCTGTCTGTATGTCAAGGGTAAATTGCTTCAGAATAGGAAAATAATCATTTGAAAGAAGAGTGGCCATTTCTCACGCCTAAATTCACTTATTAACATTTACTGAGTACCTAGTAGGTACTGTGCATTTTCCTAGGACTTTACACATATAATTCTCTTATATTAAAATAAGGGAGATAGAAGCATCTCCATGTTTCTTTACATCGGAGATCAAGGTCCAGAAAGACAAGACTGAATACAGGCTCAAGAGCACACGGCTAGGAAGTGGCACATGTGTGTGGTCTCAGGTTCTGCAGGGCTGTGTTACTTTTCCTTTGTTGCCTCTGATTTCAAGCATAGGATGGTTTTGTTGTATTTTCAGGAGTAGTATACTACTTTATTTGTAACTGTTGAGCCTTAAGCACTCTCCTGTAGTTGCAGAATGGGCTGTTCATTTTGAGATGTTTTGCTGTAGACTATCCAGACTCTCGGCCTTCTTCAGGGTCTGTTGTGATAATAGGCTTAGTAGAGAGGTCCTCGTTTGCCGTTATCTTCCTTGTCTTGGGACCTGAGGTACATTGTAACATTGTGATTTTGTTGTTTTTGTTTTATGGAGACAGATTCCTTGTGTAGCCTTGGCATCTTGAAATTTGCTTTGTAGACCAGGCTGACTTCAAACTCAGAGACCCATCTGCCTCTGCGTCTCAAGTCCTGGGATTAAAGGCGTGTGCCACCGCCGGTCACGTTGTGATGGTGTGAATCACAGGAATTGGAGGTGGGACTAGACAGTGAACCCAGAGTCTCGCCTGTGGTGAGAATATGCTCTGCTGCGGAGCAGAAACAACCAAGCCTGTCAGTAGGTAAAGAAACTGACTTGATTAACTATGACTGCTAAATCAAAGAGATGCGATGCCTGAGAACCCATAGAGGCCACCTGGGCATGTCACTGTCCCACAGGCATCTCCAGCAGGATTTTGCAAGTGTGGCAAGTTTATGGTCAGATGAAGGCTGAGATACTTGAGATCCTGTCACTTAAGTAAGTCTCCAGGAGTTAGTTACAGGGCCGATAGCTCTGAGTTCGTCATTTCTGTGCTACAGAGCGAGACCGGAGAAAACTAACATAGGAACAGCTCGAGAGATGCGGCCTCTGCATTTGAATAGGGGATTTAAATATCCCGGATCATGTAGGAGGACGCTTCGTTTTCTATTTTTGAGGCTGAGCTTTGACTTTGGGCTCGCCCTAGGTTTTCGCATAGAGATATCCTTGTTACACTTTGTTCTTAGTTCCAGATTGTTTTACAGTCTGTTTGGACTTCTAAGAAGTAGTCTTTGAGTGCATCTGTGGACATCAATGAACTAACTCCAAATTCTCTAATAAGTCTGTGTTCACCCAGGTACTAGAGCAGAAAGCATGCAGTACCAACAGGAGCAGCAATTTAATGAATACTTGCCATGTGCAAGGTGCCAGCCATAGCATATAGAAAGTAAGGGAAACCTCATTTATTATAATGTGCAGGCTGACCAGGCTTGCACTTAGTGAGCAATATAGGACTGGACTCAGACTTGAGGTTGTGTGATGCCTGGGTTTTTTGGGGGTCTCTCTTTAAGGGATAAATCCTGCAGTCATGAGGCTGGTGTGTCTAGACTCAGGAGAGGTTCTAGCTTGCTTGATCTTTAAGCTGAGCAGTGATTTTACTCTTTGGTGTTTATTTGATTTGCTCCTGTTCTGGAAGCGAAGTGTATAAAAAGCTGATGTTAGGTGCTGGCAGCTCTAGAGAGGCGTGTATACCTAGAATGTTAGTTTCTTCTCGCCATCCGAACTTTAGAAAGGGGAGTGAGGCAACAAGACCGAAAGATCAAGGCCAGCCTGGGACACTCCAAAAGCTCTGTCTCAAAAATCCGAAAAGATGTGGAAAGTGTTGGAAGGAAAGAGTACGTTAGGTCTGACTGATGTAGCTTGGGTAAATGAAGTTAACCTTGTAGACCCCAGCATCTGTTGGATACAGATGGTCTTTGACAGCTGAGTTTCTTAATAGCTTGGTACGTTCAGAGTTTAATTTCTAGTGCCCCATGCGAGTCTATTTTCAAATTAAATTAAGCTTTCATGCTGGCTAGATGGGGCTTTTGAAAACCTTTATTTTTAAGATGCTGGGTTTTTTTATTATGTTAAAATTGTTATTTAAAATTGTTATTTTACAATCAGACTTGCAGTGATAAAGCAACAGAAAAGTGAAAAATTGGCCCCTGATCCTACTCTAAATTCTCACCTAAAGAGAATAATTCTATGTAGGAAATACGTAGAAGGTATTTTTGTAACTTACTGAGTATCTCTCCAAAAAAGAATTATTTTTTTCTGTCCTAAAAATATTTAGAGGAGTATAAAGTTTTAACAACTAGGTACATTTATTCCAAATAATTTACAGAATTAACATTTTAATTCTAAGCCTTTTTGGTTTCTAAGTGTAATTCTCATTTGTAGGGAGCCTTTACTGAATTTCTACTTAGCACATTATTAGCCCACTAATAGTGTGAACCTCAGGGTCCGTAAATTTCTAAGTATAGTCCTCAGATTTACGACCTCCTTTTTGCTTTCCCCCTCCTTTCCTTCCTTGTTTGTCATTTATTCTTTATTTTTTATTCCTAAGATTTTTTTTTAATTATAAAGGAATCCCAACGAGTCATCTTTCTTTTAGTTGCTACCTAGTATTTACTCAGATGGATATGCTGTATGTTCAGTAGCATATTGTGGCATACACGCATATTCATTCAGCTTGCCTCTTTTACTACATTAGAACAGTTGTGACTATGCTTACTTACATAATTTTTCTCTTCATTCTGCATGGCTCCATTAAAATAAATTCATAGGAGTAGGAGTTCTGGGTCAAATGGGGTAAATATTTTTATGACTTCTAGTATGTGTTGCCAAATCACTCCCGTGAAAGCTTTGTGTCAAATGGTACTGCTTTGGGCAGCATTAGGCCAGCTTGCCATGTCCGCCCCTCACATGGCTTTCTGCCTTCAGTCTTGTTCTCAGTCTTGCTCTTCAGTCTTGCGCTGGCCCATGAGCTACTGCCCAAAATACCCTTCCAGAATGTTGTTCACAGTCCACCTGGCCCTCCCCCGGTCACCGAAAGCTTACTGTCATTTTAGATGTGACGGTTGAAATCCCTACCTTTCTCTCTTGGGTCCCCTGGTTCAGTTGGTTTGATCCATGTGTGAGTAGCCTCCCTGAGCGCTCCTTAAGTGACCCTTATTTCTTAACCCTCTGGCTTCCCTTTAACTGTTTCTTACACTCAAAACTGCTTCCCTCCCAACATTTCTATAGCTCACTTCATTTCAAAAATCGTGTCTGCAAAGCTATAAGACAGAAGTACCAAAACGATGTTGCCTTTCACTTAAAATAATTATTCATTTTATATGCATCCGTGTTTTGCCTGTATGTATGTCCGTGGCATGGTGTTGGATCCCCTGGACCTGGAGTTACAGATGGCGTGAGCCATGTGGGTGCTGGGAATTGAACCTAGGTCCTCTGGGAGAGCAGCCAGTGCTCTTTACCACTGAGCCATCTCTCCAGCCTCTGTTTTTCACACTGAATGTCTTTATTTTATGGTGGGTTGCTAGTCCTGTATGGACAGCGAGATAAACATGAAGAGCAGTAGGGAGCGCAGAGGAGTGGCCTGTTGGTTTGCCTGAGGAAGCATGTAGTGGGACTCAGGAGAGCACTTGCTAAATGTATGTGAGAGAATCCTCATTCTGTGCTCCTGGTCTTGTGACCACCACTCCTTATGCAGACGGTCCGTGACTCTGTCAGTTCTCTTCTGTTTCCGCTACACAGTGGCAATTATACACTCCGGCCAGTCATTTTAGGGGAACCACGACACTCTCTCCTCTTTCAGTTAATTTTTCCTTAATATCACTAGTAACAGCATCAGCATCAGCATCCTAAAACATATGTAACTGTTTACTCTTGCCAGGCAGTGAGGTGTTTTATGTGCCGTAGCTATTGGAACCCTCATGTCACCCTCTGAGCTAAGTATTACTTGACTTTCACAAGGGGAGCCCAGGCACTGTTTACTAGCCTCAGTCACAGCTAGTAAGGGAGGGAGCCTCTTTTCCAAAGCATTGTCTTTCTCTGTAGTTTCTCCGATGATATCTTAAGGAGTGCAAAAAAGAAAAGCCCAGCACACTGAAAGGCCTTTCCAAACCTCTGTCCAGCCTCGGTCTCCTCTCTCATCTTCATGCGGATGCCGTCCCCTAATATGTGTCCTGTGTTTTAGGCTCTCAGAGCTGCCAGGCTCGTCACTGTAGCACTCAGGTCCACACATGTGCAGCAAACTCCTTATTGTCCCTCAAAGTCCAGCTCAAGTGTCCAGCGCCTCGTGCTAAGCGTCCCATCTCCTTTGGGTAGTTGCTGTCTTAATTCTGCCTCCTCCTGTGTTTCTGCCATAGTCTTCTCGTGTGGCTGTACATTTGTTTACTTACATGTCTGTCTTACTTTAATAAGAATATTGAGATGAGCAATATTTTATATGAAAATTAGTTTGTGTATTTTGTTTTAAAAATCTTTAAAATTTATATATTAAAATGACATTGTTTACTTTTTCCCCCCCTCTCAGCATAGGGCTACTTTCAAATTCGAATCAACAGATGAAGATAAAAGAAAGGTAAGGTGTGTGTGTGTGTGTGTGTGTGTGTGTGTTACTCCTGGGTGGTTTAAGCAATGGACTTGTTTTCATCTGGTGGTTGTTGGTTATTGGTTACTTTTTGGTTTCAGTTTAGTTTTTCAGGCATCCTGAGAGGAAAGAGAGGTGCCAGGTCTAGGACGGGTCACACACAACCCCTGCTCTTCACCCCGCAGAGCTCCTGGGTTTACATAAATGGGGGAATGGTTCAGATGGGACACTATCACTAGACTTTCTTACTGCTAAAAGGTTGCCCTCTTTTAGTGGCAGAATTCCAGGATGTACAAAATGCCAGGTGAATATAAAGCTCAGCTAAGTGTGAGGCAGGCAGCTTTTCCTGCTGCTGTCCCTTGAGCCTCGTACTCTTCCCAGCACTGTACGTACTCATATTGTTACTGTGGTCTAGGCCACTGGCTTCAAGTGACAGAAGAGACTAGACTCAAGAGACTCCCACATAAAGGAGTTAGGATGAGAGATGGTGCGTCAGAAGTGTGACTATTTAACATATGCCTGCCTGTTGGCATTGCCTATGGCTGCCTTTCTTGGTGGGTTAAAGCATGTTAATGGGGATAAACCGCTCCTGCCTTTTGTTTGTCTGGATTCTGTACCTCTGTCCCAGCCTCACAGCTTCCAGGGTCAGATCAGCCTGTGGCTGATCAACATCTTAGATGCTGTAGTAGATTGGTGCCCTTACGTATGCCCACTTACCGCTCTACGTCCAGTCTGTGCCGGCTTTTCTTTACCTCCCTAGATTTATCCTTCTAAGTCTGACCGCTATATGGATTACTGCTTCAGTGTTTTGTGTGTTTGTTTTTGTTGCTATTTCTGAGGCAGGGTTTCTCTGTGTAGCCCTGGCTGTCCTGGAACTCGCTTTGTAGACCAGGCTGGCCTTGAACTCTGCCTGCCTCTGCCTCCACAGTGCTGGGGCTAAAGGCGGGTGCCGCCACCACCCTGCACTGCCTTAGTTCTTGAGCTGTCCTCCTTTCACTTTCTAGTGACATGTGGTACTAGTTGCCTGTCCGTAAATCTGAGACAGCCATCTGGTCGTGTCATTCTTAGCCTTAAAATCTTTCCGTGACTTCCTACGCTGACAGAATGACATAGTAGTGTCAGTGATCTGATCTTGGCATACTTCTGCAGCCTGTTTTTTTTTTCTAGTTTCCTCTTGTTTGATGTTGTCGTAGTAAACGTTCATAGCTACCTGCACAGACACACTCTTTATTTCTTCCTTCCTACCTTGCTAATTTACCTCTGCCTGTTGTCTGTTAACTCCTCTCTCTGCTAAAGCCCGAGGCCGCTGCTGACTGGTATTGTTACTCATCTCTGTTCGTCACATCTGCAGTGCTGAGCACATGATGAGCACTCAGGAAGTCTATTAAGCGAATGCCGTGGAGTGTACAGAAGGCTTACTTCTGGATTTGGACAGTGTAGGTGAGACAGAAAGATACCGTTTGGAGTAGAAATTTACTGAATGAATATGCTTCTGGGGTAGCTTTAAAAACTGGCCTCCTTAGGAACAGCTCTTTTCTCATGAGTCAGAAGCTGAGGAGTAGACAGCAAGCACAGGCATATCTGCAGATGACCGTCAGGAAATGCGTACTTGACAAAATAGCATAATATCTGTGGAGGAGAATCGGGAGGTAACTATTAAAAGTTAAGGTGCCTTTTGCCCCTTGACCCAACTAGGTCACTTTTGGGGATCTTTTTTGTTTAGATTGAACCCAAGTGAACAAAATTTTTTTCATCAAAACATACATAAACAGCAACAAATTGGAAATAACCAGTTAGGGTATATTGGGAAGAAACAATGGCACATAGACAAAATGGAGTACTATGAGGCAGTGAAAAGAGAAACATTCTATTATGTGCCATTGAAAAAAAAAGCAGAGTAAGGTATTAAACAGAGCCTGTGGAATGACAGACTCATGATAGAAATTCAAGCTAGGAAGGCAGCTACTCTGAGTTTGATGGGGAAAACGCATCCTCCATTTGTAGCATTCCTGCAATACTAGGAGTCACACTTCAGAATCTTTAATAGTGCTTTTATCCATCATAAGAAGTACATTCAGCGCAGGAAAGATCACCCAGTCACAGAGTCAGGACTCAGAGTTCTGTCCATAGTGCCAGGCCCAGTGACACATGTGTAAGCCCCGTACTGGAGAGAGAGAGAGAGAGAGAGAGAGAGAGAGAGAGAGAGAGAGAGAGAGAGAGAGAGAGAGAGAGAGAGCGCGCGCAAGAGAGAGAGAGAGCAAGCGCGCACACACGCGATGGATCCCTGGAATACACACGCGTGAGCACACGCCTGCACATACACATATGCATATATGCATGTACATACCTTGTGAATGTTAGTGGAGAGGAGAATGTTCATGTATTAATTATACGTGTTGTGTGTTTTCTGTACGGGTAATAGAAAACCCTGACATTTTCTAACCATTCTCCCTGCTTACTGGCTGTCTACATGGGTTTGATTCCAGCAACATTCCCTGATATACACGCAATCCCCCAGATACTCAAGCTCCTCGTAGTCCTAGTATTTGTGTGTAAGTACACAAGTTCCCGTATACTTTAAATCATTGCTAGATTACTTACAACGCCTAGTAAATGTGAATGCTATGTGAGGTTGTTTGCCTGCGTTGTGAGTAGTGAAAATGTGTTCAGTGCAGAGACAGTTTTTCTGCCTACTTGTTTTGATGCACAGGTTGTTTGGATGTGTTGGTGTGGAGATTTGCCCTCTGCTGCCTTTAGATCTCAGGAGAGAGTAACTTGTGCACTAGTGTTTATTGCAGTTTGTGTGTCGGTTTCTGCTTCCTGGGAGGTCTGTTATAAACAAGTGTCATTAGGGACCTAGCTAGGTAATCTTCATTAATGCAAAACATTGGCAAACAAATCCATCGCAGTCTCCAAGGGTTAAAACCATTAGTGGCGCTTTGATGCCTACGGTGCCTTTCAGACACTGACAGGGAAACCGTGGATAGCCCCGTGCTAACAGCAGTAGGAGAAAGTAGTAGGCACTTCTCTGCCTTGAGCCCAGGGTGAAAATATAAGGAATCAAGTTATTGTACTTTTCCTCTGGCTATCCGTGTACTGTCTTAAATGTGCCTCTAGAGCAGTGATTCTCGACCTGTGGATCCTGACCCCTTTGGAGGATCAAACGACTCTTTCATAGGGGTTGCTTAAGACCATCAGAAAATACAGATATTACAACTCATAACAGTAGCCAAATCACAGCTATAGAGTAGCATGAAAATAACTTTATGGTTGGGAGGGGCACCACGACATGAGTTGCTGTAGTAAAGGGTACCAGCATCGGGAAGGCTGAGAACCGCTGGTCTAGAACCTTCTGTCACTTTCATAAAGTACAATGCTGTGCTAAAAAACACCAACCAAAATCCACCCATAGTAATATCTTTCTTATAGAAAACCATCTTTGTGACAACCTAGAATAGTGTCAGGGGCAGTGCTCTTCAAAATAAAATGCCATTATGTTAACTTTTATTGTGATTTTCAATTTTACAAAGATTTGCTTCTCTACACTAGTGCGATTTTACAGTAAGAAAACCGAGGTTTATGCTCACACTGCTGGACTGTGGAGAAGCCTCACGTGGCCAGGGCCATCCACTGTGTGCAGTTCTTCAGTGCTCACTGCTCCGTAGCCCTGTCTCACCACCTTTTGAAGTGTATTTTGGGATACTTGAAAATATGGTCTGGTACCTTACTTATCTCTTATTTCATCACCATTGAGAGTTCATTTGAGAGTCAGGCTGAAGTTGGGAGCTGGCCTAGGGCAGTGTATATACTTCTTAAGGAAGAAAGTCGGATGTGATTCTAATGTTGGCGCATATGATGCAAATCGTGCCAGGTGCGTGTAAATGGTTGCAGAGTTGGATAGAAGCACCTGCGCTTGCTTTACATCCCCCCCATCTGCAGTGATGGGCTGTGGTTACCTGGCCGTGCACACCCAAATGTAGCATGCAAATGTGTCCGGTGGGGGAGCAAAGGATGAATAATGGGCAGCCCGCGTCTTGAGACGGTGAAAACTCTTGGTTCAACTTTTAACACAAAACTTCCCTCAAAGACCAGTAAAGACAATAAAACCTGAAGAAGATATGTCATAAAATGAGTAGGGCTGGGTCACAGCTCAGGGACATTCTTTGCCTAGCAAGTGTGAGGCTCTGGGTTCAGTCTCTGTCCTAGCGAGTAGCAGAGTTAAACGTTTGAAGCTCCTTGGCTTGTAACTAAGGATACAGCTCTGTCACCTGTGGGAAAGCTCCAGGTGTCTACGGTAACCGTGTATAAACCCATTTTCCTCAGAAGAGTGAACACTAACCTATATGTCTAACCTGTAGGCTTATTTCATAACTTCATTCTCATTTCTCCCAAGCCAGGGTGCAGTTGCTCAGCTGAAGTCGTGAGCCCTGTATGGAGTCAGGATGCCTGGGTTACTTACCTTGGTTGTTAGCTCCCACTACGGCATGCAGCCCTGAAGAGGCACCTAGAGTAATGTCAGCGAGGGGAGGCAAGGGGACTTGGAAGTTGAGTGGAGGCTGCATTTAGCGCATCTTGTGTGGCTTTGTGTTGTATATTCTATTCTATTCTTTCCTTCCTTCCTTCCTTCCTTTCTTTCTTTCTTTCTTTCTTTCTTTCTTTCTTTCTTTCTTTCTTTCTATGTATACAGTGCTCTGCCTGCACGTACACCTGCATGCCAGGTGAGGGCATTAGATCACAGCACACATAGTTGTGAGCCACCATGTGGTTGCTGGGAATTGAACTCAGGACCTCTGAAGAGCAGTCAGTGCTCTTAACCTCTGAGCCATCTCTCCAGCCCCTGTGTTGTATTTTCTTTTAGTTGTACATCAGAATTGCAAAATACAAGGCACACTGCTGTTTGCTGGGGAAGCAGGATACAAAAGTATATTTGAAAGTGATCACAACTCTGCAATTCTGAGAAAAACTACACAGAAAAGTGCAACAAGGGAACCCACTAAACGTTGCCACTTGAGTATTACTGCTGTGGAATAGGGATTTTTTTTTTTTAGTAAACTTTTGGATTATAATATATTGCACTGATTTAAGAACATAATTATATAATAACAGTATAATATAAAATAGCATTTTAGAATAATGTGATTGGGGCATACATAAACATAAAGGAATGCTTTCCTTTTTTTTAATTGTGTGATTTTTTTCTAAAATTGAACTTTCTTGGTTACCTTATTAAATTAGAATAATGTTATTTACAAAGCCAGTTTATATAGTGAAATAAATGTATATGAATACAAAAGCCATTTTGTTATATTAGATATTTCAGTTTTTATGTTTTTCTTTTAGACTTGGATCTGCCCAGCACATTATAGCATCAGTAATCCACACATTTCCTCAGGAGTCCCTTGTACCAGGACGTGTGTTAGGCTTGAGTTCCCGAGTTGGCTGTTGGCCTGTGGTATTTGGTCTGTGGTGCATCCTCAGTTACAGACACACAGGTGCTGGCGATTGTCACTGTGACTATAGAAAACCGGCTGCGATTGTGTGTGTCACCTTCCTCTAATGAAAATGTGCCAAGACAGACTTGTCGTTAATCCCTGACTTTGAATCTACTCTTGGGATAGCTCGAGGCATGGATGCTTGTTCTGCCAGCCTTTGGTTCTTACTCTGTCAGCAGAAATTGTCAAACTCTATTTTTTACTTAAAAGAAAAGGCTTAATATGGCTTGTAAATTTGAATCAGACTTTATTTGATGCCTTTACCTAAGGAAACACATAGGTTGCTTAAATATAGTGCTCACTCTGAAACTAGTCTTCCCAAAGGTAATTTTCAGGCTGGAGACAGAGTTCAGTTGTGGAATGTTCTCTAGCATAGCCAAGGCTCTCAGCGCCTGCCTCCCTGCTTCTCCCTCTCTCCCTCTGTCCCTTCTTCACAGCTGTAGAATACTTCCTTGCATATCCAAGGTTTGGAGGCCCCTCTCCCTACAGATGGTGACTTTAAATACTTTTAATCTCATCAAAATACATGCACACAATACCAAGTGCACACATTAGGTTTTTGTTTTTTAAAGCTCCTGCCTAGCAGGACTCTAGCCAGATCTTAACTTTAGTTCTAACCAAGCAGCTAGGGTTGTATTCCAGGCTGTACCTTCTACTGAGGGTGCTTTACCAGGGAATCGGAGGGGTACATCAAGGGGGAAAGGACAGAAAAGCTTTTCTAATTTAGGGTCTTTATGTGATCTTATAAAAAATTACTCTGTGTGTGTGTGTGTGTGTGTGTGTGTGTGTGTGTGCGCGCGCGCGCGCGCGTGGACAGGACACTGTAAATGTGGAGATCAGAGTCTTGCGATGTGGGGCTCTCTCTCTCGCCCTGTTGCTGGAGTGGTGGCTACATTCTCCTCCCTGTCAGGAAGCAAGGTCTCTGGTTTCTGTTGTGCGCTGCCAGCTTTGGCTGATTCTCCTGTCTCCACCTCTTGTTTCTCCATTGGAGCACTGGCCTTACTGATGATACAGTCTAGCACATCTAGCTTTTTCTAGTAGGTTCTAGGCTAGAACTCATGTCATCAGGCTTGCTAGCAAATGCTTTTACTTATTTATTGAGCCATTTCCCTGCCCCCCCCCCACGTGATCTTTGTTACATTTTAGGATGCCTGGCTGCACTAATACAAATAGTGTCTTTAATTTACATTCTGGCATTTGGGTATATTTTCTCATTTAAACATGCCACTAAGCTCATCTTTCAGCCATGATAGTGTATGGAGCTCTATAAAGTGTCACCCCAATGAAACCTGTCAAAATTATTTTTTAAAATAAGCATACTTAAAAAAAAACTAATCTCGAGTATATAATGAAGAAAACATTTATTGAAAAAATTCTGGAATTCAGTAAGAAAAGTGAAATTGGTGAAATGTGTACAAAGACTTCCAATAAACAGGTGCAGTAAAAAGAACATTCCAGCTGCCAGTTGGGGGCTGTTTCTCAGGAGGAACACAATGTCTGCATTTGTCATCTTACCTTTCTCTTGCTGCCAAAAGAGTTTGTCCTGTCTTTGGCTTTTAGTAGTTGGTTCTCTCCCTCCAGCATGGGTGCCAGGGTTGGGGGGTGGGGGTTTGATTCAGGTTGATAGGCCATCTTCCAAGTGGTTTGACCAGCTGAACCATCCTGGGACCCCCTTTTGTGATTTTAAAAGCATCTGTGTAAAGCAGTGTTGTCTGTTATGTTATGGTGAGCACATAATATATATGAATATAATGTTTTTGCCGAACTAGCACAGAGGTGGATGGGAACAAAGCTGTATTGAAGTGATTCCAGGTGGTAGCTGGAATCCACCAGAACAAATCAAAAGAACCAGAGGTGATAATAAATAAGGCCAATAAAACAAATATATGCTTACTCTCCTTTACATGGCTTCTTTAAAAGGTAATAGAAGGTAGCAATTATAATTATTGCTGGATTTGCTACATTTCCAGATAAAACATATATAACAGTATTATAAAAAAAAAGACTATATAGGAATGGTATTTCTATACTTTTCAGAAAATGAGTATTAATCTGGAGCTGATTCAATAAGATGCAACCCTTTAACAATTTCTCGTGTCATAGTGACCCCCAACCATAAAATAATTTTTATTGCTACTTCACAACTCTAATTTTGCTACTGCTATGAATTATAATATAAATATATGTTTTTGATGGTCTCAGGTGACCCCTGTGAAAGGGTTGTTTGACCCCAAAGGGTCCCGGCCCACAGGTTGAGAACCACTGCCTTAAAGTAACAATATAAGTACATATCTCAGAGGAGGTAGATGTGGGTAACTATAAGACTTCACTGAGAACAATTAAAGAAGATCCAAATAAATGAAGAAAATAAAGCCTGTCTATGGGCTGGAAGACTTGCTGCTGCTAGAGTATCAGCCTTCTTCCCTCTGGTCCACCAATTCATTGTCATCACTTCTAGAATGCTAGGTGGCTTCTGGTTAGAAATTGACAGGCCAGTTCTGGAGTTAAAACAGGCCCAGAATAGCCAGAAGAACTATGGAGGAGAAAGGCAAATGGAGCTAGGTATGGTGAGATACGCTTATAGTCCTGGTGGAAGGGAGGGAGAGGCAGGAGGAGGAAGGGCTCGAGGCCAGCCCTGGCCACTTCAGCAGTGTGAGTCCATCCTGAACTTCATGTCTCAAAGAGGAGTGGGAGGCAGAGTCAGCAGTGTCAGAAGTGGACAGAGCATTGGTGGTCAAGACTGGAGCTAGTGTGAAAGTGGCTGTGGCTGCTAACCAGTGAAGGATACTTAGATAACCATGTGTAAAAGATGAGGCTGGTCCTTTCCTTACTCCACACCACATTCAAAAATGAAACTGGATCAAAGATCTGAGTCTATGAGGTGGAGACGTAAGACTTACTGGGGAAAACAGAAATTTCCATGCTCAGATGATACCTAAAACATAAACCAACGGACAGACGAACTGGACACTGTCAAAGTTAAAAAACATTTGTGCTTTAAAAGATACTACCAGGGAGAAAAAATTAATAATCTGCAGAATTAGATGAAACATTTGAAAATCATACATCTAGTAAAAATTTCACCTAAAATATATAAGAAGCTCTTTGAAAAAAAAATTTTGAAGCCTTATGTAGTTGTTTTTGTTTTTGTTTTTTGAGACAGGGTCTCTCAGTGTTAGCCTTGGCTGTCCTGGACTCACTCACTTTGTAGACCAGGAAGGCCTTGAACTCACAGTGACCCTCCTGCTTCTGCCTCCCAAGTGCTGGGATTAAAGGTGTGCGCCACCACGCCCAGTGCCTTATGTAGTTTTTTAAAGTGTGTGAGTATTTTGCCTGCATGTATATATGTGTGCTGCGGGCATGCTTGCTGCCCATGGAGGTCAGAAGACAGGATCAGGTCCTCTGATGGAGTGATAGGTAGTTGTGGCCATGTAGATGCAGGGAACTGAGCTCGGGTCCTCTGCAAGAGCAGCACATGCTCTTAGCTACTGAGCCATCTCTTCAGACTCTTTGTGTGTTTGTTTTTTCCGAGACAGGGTTTCTCTGTGTAGCCTTGGCTGTCCTGGACACCTCGTAGACCAGGCTGGCCTAGAACTCACAGAGATTTCCCTGCCTCTGCCTCCCTGAGTGCTGAGATTACAGGCGTGCACCACTATGCCCAGCTGCCCTAGGAACTCTTCATCAGAATATAACTGAATTTAAAATGAACAGAGAACCAAAGATTTAGGTTCCCAAAATAAAAAAGTGACATCATTAGTTATGAGATAAAGGTAAATAAAAAATGCCATAAGAAACAGGCTTACCCCTACTAGGATAGAACAAGAGATGACAAATATTGACAAGCATGTGGATGTATTCAAGCCTTCACACTGCCTGTAAGAGGTGATACAGCCAGTCTGGAAAATAATGTGACAGTAACTCACAAGTTAAACTGAGTTACTAGCTGGTATATCAGTTGTCCCCTCAGTATTGAGAGTGTGTTACAGAAAGAAATATGGACGGAGTCCATGTAAAACTGCACGCTCACAGCTTTGCTGCATACAAAATAATAAAGTAGAAGCAACCCAGATGCCCATCAGCAAGCAAATGATGAACAAAATAGATTATATTCCTACAACAGAGTAGTTTTCAGTTAAAAAAAGAAATAAAGCAACTGATGCGTGCCAAATGGCAAATGGACTCTGAAAAGCATGCTAAGTGAAGAAAACCAGACACAAAAAGCCAGACAGATGTCGTATGACTTCTGTTAGTGTTAAACATCTTGGATAACAGGTCCTTGGTGACAGAAAATAGATTAGTGGTTGCCAGGGACCTAGGACTAGGGAAAAAGAGGAGTCAGGATTTACTGCTAATGGGCATTGAGTTTCTTTGGGGAGTGATGAAAATATTCTAAAATTAGCTAGAGGTGATGGCTGCACAAGTGTGAATATGTACTCTAAAAACAAATAGGTTGTGCACTTTATCAGGGTGGCTTTATGTGACTTATAGCTCAATACAGCAGTATAAAAAGAAGGAATAGTATAAACAGCATACTATATGCCCATGAGTCTTACAAGCCCTGTATGCGCATTTAACCTTCATGACAAAGCTTTAAGGTACACACTATAGTTTTTCTTGTTTTACAGGAGAGGAAACAGGCATACAGGGGAAATACTGTCTGAACTAGGGAAGTGGTAGGCAAAGCTAAGCCAACTGGTTCCATAGCCCATGTGTTACACATATCATGCTAGACCGACCCATTACGTGGCTCATAAATCCACTTATTTTCTGACTTAGCTATCTAGAATTTGAGATTTGTTGCAGAGCGTAGACAGAGCTTTGACACTAAGCTGATGACCAGCATTGAGAGACATCAGAGAGCATGTGTTCCGTGAGGGGCTGGGTGCACGTGAGAGGACGTGCCTCCAGAAGGTAGATGTAGTGCAGATTTTTTTCAGGTACGTGAGAATGTTTTGCTCTTGCTAAAAGTGTAAGGTTCCTTTAGTTAGTAGTTCACTTCTCAGAGATTTTGTTCATGTGTCAAGGCAAGTGGACTGTTTATATGTCTGCAATCGCTACAGCATGTGGGGACTAGGTAGACATTAGCAGCGGTCCTAATCTTCCCAACAAAGAATGCAAATTTGAGATGGGGCGCATTTGTTTGTTTGTTTCTTTACCTAAGGTCACAGCTTGTGTGGAAGAACAGGGCCAGAGCAAGTCTTCCTTCCCTCTTCCTGCCTCTAGTGATGGATCATCCCTGGGCAGCTCATCCACAGCTCACACTGGAGCTGGGGGCCCTGATCTCTTCCCGTGACCCTCTGAGCTACCCTGCACCAAAGTCATCGTGCTGAATGCTTCTACTGATGCTTCTTTCCCAGCAGCCACTCTACATTAGTTTTCCCAGGCTGTTCACCGTTCTTCTGTTGCCTCCTTCCAGCTGCTCAGTGTACTCTTTCTCCTGCCTAACAACACACTTACAAGAAGCTTTCTCTTACTGAATTCCTTGGATTATTTATTCAGTATTTTAACACATAGCTCAAGTTGTTATATATTGAAAGACACTTAGCACTTATTTTACATATGTTAAATTTCTAATATTATAAATTGAGTCATGTTCTCTTATTGTTCATTAACCCAAAATAGATGTTTTTCTTTTTCACTTAATATCTCTCTTAAATTTTTTTTCTCATTTGGGGACTCCTGACATGCAAGAAATGAAGATATTTTTGTAACTGCCAGTATTAACCTTAAAAACCTAATTTTTCTCCAAGGCTAAAATTTTGTATATGTACTGTGGAGAAAAAGAATTTTTTTTAAAAAAATGAAGACATTTAAATAGTAAGAGAAGCATAGTGGGCTGGTTTTATGTTTGAAGAGAAAATGCTTTTCCATGTGCATTTCTGTCTTCATTCAGGAAAGGAAGAGCAGCTGATCATTTGTAAGTTTTCCTTTACACCTAAGCTGTCTTTTCCATCTGTTAAGGAACAGTTGATAGCACGGAATATCATTCTCAGGATTGCTAATTAGCAAAGAAACTTGAGCCAAACCAGTTTCATGGTTGTTACTCCGAGCTCTTGGGTCTTCTGACAGATACAGAACCGAGCCAGCAGGAGTGCACTGCTGAAGAACGACGTATCCAAGAAGGGATGGTGGGATGGAACTTGAGAGTAAAGTAAAACTTCCCCCATAGGACAGCATCTAGTAAATAAAAATGAGTATTACATCGTCTTCCATAATATGAGCTAGGGGAAAAAAACCCTCAAAGTGTAAACATAACATTGATGTAAATAAGCATGAACTAAGATGAGTATGTATTCATTTAGAAAATCGGATTAACTTTTTTTTATTTTAAAAAATTCAAGTTTGACTCCCAGAATCATTTTCTATAACCTTTATTAAAAGTATGCTTCACTATTCTAGCAGCAGTTCATTAACTGTTTAGTATTTTTAAAATACAATTTTTGAATAGCTCTCTTACAGAACTGACAAGCAATTACTGACTTATTTCCCTTGGTCTTCTCCTCTCCTTCCCCCCCTCCTTCCCTCCCTCCTTCCCTCTCCTCTCCTCCCTCCCTCCTTCTCTCTCTCTCTCTCCTCTCCTCCCTCCCTCCCTCTTTTCTTCTTCCTTCCTTCCCTCCATCCCATCTGTTCTTCCTGTTTCTTTCTTGCTTTTGCTCACCATAGAGGGCAAAAGTTTAGAACTATCAGATTCAGGTGGCTGACCTTCAGTTCCAGTTAAGAACTAAAATTAGATCCCCATGGAATACATACCCACTGTCGTCTGGTGGAGAGAGTGGGCACAGCCTTGAGCAGTCAGAAAGGCATCAATCCAAGGGAGTTTGCTTTGACTATAAAAATTCCTTTCACATCTCTCTTCTTTAAAAATATAAAAATTCATATGACTTTCGTATTATAATTTGTAACGCATCTTTAACATACACATTCCACACCCCAGTGTTTTAGAATCATCATGCGCTGAGATGTCCTAGGACTCTGACATGGGGCCATGTCCCCAAATAAATGTGCATGGTTCTATTTTAAGATCAAAATCTTACACTGTCACTGTAGGGGTACTGGTTGTTTCCAGTGAGTACAGATGATGTAGCACTGTAGTCAGGATGGGGAAACTAGCAAGTCCATGCTCATTGAAAAGAAAGTGGGAGACTGTACATATAGCTCATCTCATTACCAGTACAAAACAAGAGCAGAAATGCTGCTAAAAAAAAAAAAAGATAAAAGGGGAAGAACTGTGTTTGCAGGTCTGTTAGGGGGATGGATTACACTCCCCATTTCCCCTCACTGGACTAATTTAATACAGAGTAAGGTTAATGTTAAGGATACCCATTTTTACTTTATTTCTTGTCTATGGCAAGTATCACACACATGTCGTCTCCTTTACTCTTCCCAACAGCTCACAAGACAGGTACTCTTTACAGATGAGGAAGTTAAAGAAGCTTGTCATTGTCCAAAGCCATAAAGCTGAAGGGCGTGGCGGCCGGGAGTGAGACCCAGAGCTTTAGAACCTGTTCTTTATTGGGGACATGGTGCTCTGTAGCTCTCGGGGCTGCAACAGCGACATGCTGTTGTGCATATGTATGTGCACAGATACTCAGTGTATTTGGTGTTTGGGGAAGGTCAGAAGCACATCACAGAGCCTGCCTGCCACCAAGTCGATGAGAGAGACTTCACAAAGTCTTCACAAAGACAGTTCAGTGTCACAAGTGTCCAGTGCTGTAGCAGCAGGCATTAAGTCCTCCGGACTTAGAGCTGTAAGAGATCGTTTCCTGCTGTGAGATGGTGAAAAAGATGACATTGCTTTGAAGATAGGACTAGTTGAGCGAGGGGGGCAGCTGAGAATAGGGAATAAGGAAATGAGAGTGCAGAGGGGCTCATACGGGTAGTAACAGTTAACTCTGCTGTACCGAGGACATTGTGACACGAGTAGTGGCCTATACATTTTATAGAGGTCAGTTACGGGAGCTCTGACCTCTTTCTTGCCAACTGTTGAGCTTGCGTGTGTTTTCTTCGATGTGACCATTACGGGACTATGGCAGAGAAAAGTCTGCCATCAGCAGTGTTGTCTTCTTGTTGCCAACTTTAGGAAAAAGTCCCTTACGTCGGAGGGAATGTCGTTAGCCAGGTTACCCGGTTGGACACCAGGGAGTTCTCTGGCTTCACTTTCTCCTCACCCTCCATTCAGCTCTGCGTCAGTAGAATCGTCTCTGCACTTTCCCCAGCTTCACCTCCACTGTCTTAATGCACACTCTGTCGTTTCTCACTGGGGCTCCTGCACAGCCTGGGACCTGCTCTCTGGGCTTCTGGTCCCGCCTCCCCTTCTGCTTACCCATTTTCCACATTAAGCTAGTGCTATTCCCAAAGTACAGATCTCATCATTCTCCTGCTCCGCACCCTACTGTATGTTCCTCGGTTTGCTCTGGATTAAGCGCAGACTTTCCATCCACCTCACCATGCAGACACCGCCTACTCTGTCTCTGCTACAGAGAGAAAGGAAGACTGTCTCTCGACCAGACAGCCCCTCTGTTACCACCACAGCTGTCTTGTGTGTCTCGAGTGGTATCTACTGTCCACTTTCCCTTCTTCTGGATACACCTTAGAAACTTCTTTCATTAAGGTCTGCATCACAAGATCTAACACTGCCAAATCCTTAGGCTGTTTGACCTTTTCGTCTCTATTTGAAACTGCTGAGCCTTCCATCCATAAAATGCTTTCTTCTGTCTCCCCCCCATACCCACACTTCTAAATTTCCTCCTAAAGACCAGCCGTGCTGTTGGCATTTTCCAGGGCTCTCGTACCTTCTCTTTCTGTTTTCCTGTATGCAGCCCAATCCAGTCAGAGCCTACTCATATATAGAAGCATAGCATCGGCGGTTGCTGAAGGCTCTCCCACATACATCCAACTTCCCGCTTGACAGTTTTGTAAGCATTTCAGATTCGTCATGACCTCACAGAGCTCTCTACACCTGCCCTTTCCATAGTCATCCCTGTCTTTGTGAGTGTGTAAATTAAGCCAGAAAATTTCTCGCAGACAGCATGTCCTGTCTGTCTCTTCCCTCTCCTGTCACCACTACAACTGAAGCTGTGTTTGCTCTTTCCCAATAGAGTAAGACCCCACAGGACCTGGTTCGGGTCCACCCCACAGCAGCCTGCTGCTAGTCTCACCATGCGGGCTTTTAACACCTCAGACACACCAGGCTGTCCATGCTGCTCTCGCTGCTCTGCATTTAGCAGTTTCTCACAGTCTGAGCTTGCTTTAAGCATCACCCAGGCTAACGTTTCTTTAGTTACTAAGCATCTTGGCTACTTCCATTTGATGTTTCATGATATCTCAGTCATGTTTATGTTTATTTTCTGCTTTCATCATTCGTTTGTGATCCGCTCAGCATCAAAATTAGGCCTTTGTTCAGCCACCCCCAAACACACATACACACAACACTAGACACGTAGACTGCATGCTAGGTGCCTGATCAGTGTTTCTCAATTAGGGGAGCTGATCTTGTTCTTGGGAGACATTTGACAATTTTTCCATAGACATTTTTTATTGTGACTTGGTGGCAGTGCTGGTGTGCTGTTAACATTCTATAGAGACTAAAAATGCCAATAAAGGTCTTGAAACACAAAGCAGCCTTCCAAAACAAAGACTTTTTTTTTCCTAATTAAAATTGTCAATACTACAAGAAACTTCTGGTTTAGATCTGTGAGAACATTCACTACATTAGCATAGCTTATAATAACTTGTATCTTTCCATTTGACGCTAAACTCCTTACACTTTTACCATTGTCTTTCGCACACCACCTGGGATTTATAAAAGAGACACTTAGGGAATTCCTGATTGTGGCTAAAGAAAGGAACAAATGACTGTACAAACTAGCCATCTAAAGCTAGCCTGTCTTTTGGCAGTAAGTAGAAAGAATAGCTGCCCAGACTCTGTAGTAGACCGTAATAGCCGTCATATACAAACTGGTAGCATAGAGAATTATGGAAGGAGCATGCGTGAGATCTATATTTCAAACGTGCACTCTGTTCAGCTTATAACTAAATTGCAACCAAAGAACACATTTAAAATGACAACCAAGATAGAAGTGGTTTAAGGAATTAAGGTGTTACCTTTTGCCAGGCGTGGTGGTGCACACCTTTAATCCCAGCACTCAGGAGGCAGAGGCAGGTGGATGGCTGTGAGTTTGAGGGACCCTGTCTCGGAAAAAAAAAAAAAGAGGTGTACCCTTTACCTTTCAAGTAACAGTTCAGAGGTGACCATCTAGGCATGCGAATTGCTTTGCTCCAAGAATTTATTCAGAGAGGCCTCGTTTCCTTCCAAGTCAGACATCATGGTGTAAGGAAAATCTCAGAGTCTTAAAAGGACCTAGACTGGGCAGGCATGTCGAGGCTGTGCTGTGGACGGGAACAAGAAAGGGGAGGAGGCGAAGCCGCTGCCTTCGGTGGATCATAGCCACACCACAGAGGCAGGAGCTTGGTGACACTGTGTCTCAGTGGCTGGTGTGGTGTACCCGAGCAGTCGGGGTTACTACCTAAGAAAGGGGAGGTGGAGCCTGGGTGGACAACTCACCATTTTCACCTCCCACCTAACAATGACATGCTACGTTAGCATACTTGGGAAGCTTTATGTTTTTATTCTCTGGATTCCAGTTGGTTTTAGTTCCTTTGTTGTATAATCAAAGAAAGCTTACAGAAGATAACTGTACTATCTATAACAGCTCCTCACAGGTCACCTGTGATGAGGGACTCAGGGCTTAGTGGCTCCTTATCTCCTAAACTGCATGAGAATAGCACTTTTGTGAAATACAATCACAATTAATTACTAAAAGAAATAGCCATATTCTTTTTAAAAATATTTATTTGTTTGTTTGTTTATTTTTGAAATAGCCATATTCTTAGCTGTCCTGTCAGTGTTAGCCTCCTGTGAAGATGGCAAAGTGAACACTCTCAACTTTTGTACCTGTCTCAGCATTTGTCCTCATCTCTTTCTGTCTGGTAACGGGCTCTGAGTGAGCCCTTACCCAGGTGATGTGGTTTCAGAAGTGTTTTCTGAAAACCTCTTTTGGGTTCATGTGTAGACTGTGATGTTAGGTTTTTAAATGAAGGTCTTTTCTCTGTGTTTTAAACTTGATGTTTGCTTTTAAGATCGTTTCCTCCTGGAGTGTACAAATCAGAACAGGTGATTTGAATGTTCCTGTTTGTTTCCTAGCTTATCTTGCTTGTTTCCCAGCCGAAGCCAAAGCTGATCTTAGTTCTACAGATGCATAAGAAGACCCTGCCACCCCGGGCTGGGAGAGGGGTCCTTTAGGGCCTTTCATATTAAAGCCTAACAAAGTGACATGCTCAGGATCACAGTTACTAAGTGGGAGGCACTGTGCCACAGCCATTGGTCTACAGTAGAAACTGCAGTGGCCTCAGGGGATCTGGGAGGAATCCTGGGTACCGTTTAGCTCAGGGTCTTCATGCAGTCATGTGGTCCTGCTAAGAATCATAATGAGTATTCAATATGTATTTCTTAAATTGAGTGGCATGTATAAAGGTTCTTAGTAAACTGCAATACACAGAAACAAAAATTAAAATTGGGAAGCTATACCTTGTAAAGCTGAGTCCATTGAGTTTTCTGGACTCAGTTGCATTTCATGCTAAAGCTGCAATGAACAGGAATTACATTCAATGTGTCCATGGAAAGTGCTGTGTGTGAAGGCCTGGAGAGGAGCCAAGAGTGCGTATTGCTCTTCTAAGACCCACGTTCAGTCCCTAGTGCCCAAGTACACTGTGTGTAACTGTCTCCAGGGCATCTAATGCCCCTTTCTGGCCCCTCAGGGTACCAAGCATGGATACATGTAGGCAAGCCACTCATACATATAGCATAAAAAGAAATATTTTTAAAATTTTTGTTTATATAAGGATCCTATAGCAGCTGGGGAAAATGAAGGCTTTTTTTAAGTTTATATAGTTTTAAATTTTATTTTTAATTTATATATTCACTTTACATCCTGATCGTAGCGTACTCCCTCTTCTCCCAATCCCTTGCCCCCACCCTCTTCACCCTATCCCCTACTCCCCTTGTTCTCAGAAAGGGAGCTGCCCCCCTCTATCCCCGCTACCAACACACCCCAGCACATCAGCACTGAGCTCCTCCTCATCCACTGAGGCCAGGAAAGGCAGCCCAGTTAGAGTGAAATGATGGAAAACAGGCAACAGAGTCCATGTCTTAGCGCCCACTCAGCTTCCTAGGGGACCCGCATGCAGATCAAACTGCCCATCGCTTACATATGTGTAGAGCTGGAGACCTGCCGCAGGGCAGGCTACAGGGAGGGTATGGGGGTGTCTCTAGCTGAGCCTCCTGGCAGCAGGGGACATGAGACTGGGGAGGCCACCTTCTAGCCAGGCAGGACCTATAGCGGTATCTACCTAGAAAACCTTCAAACCAAAATTTACCCTACCTACAAGATGTATAGAGAGAAAGAAACTGAGGAAATGACTAACCAATGCCTGGCCCAACCTGAGACCCACCCATGGGAGAGGGCCAACCCCCGACGCCATTAAGGATACTCTGCTATGTTTAAGTTTGTATTTTAAATAACATATGCATTAAGTAACCTAAGCCGTTCTGGAAAAGTTTCCTTGTGTCAAAACCTTTTTCACACTTCCTAGAAAGAAGTGTTAAAATGATGTTGCTAAGCTGCTAATGTTTGCAGTCTAAGAGCTTCAGCTAGTTTCGTGGTGTGCCCTGTGCTCTGCGTGCTGGTAACAGTTACAAGGAAGTAAAAGAATGAAGGTCACCATGAAGGACTGTTGGTGTCTGTGCCATGGCGTCTCTTAGCATGTGATACTGCTCCCGTTATACAAATGGGAAGCTGAGGCCCGAGCGCAGCTGCTCTAAGTTAATGATGTCTGATGATGTAACCAGCAGCCTAGCCCCACCAGGACGAGCAGGCTCATAATGGCAAGGCCGGCTTCAGCCACGTCTTTCTGATTTGGACAGCATTGCAGCACATTTTCTTCTTTTATAAAAATGAAATCTTGTGCTGCCTGATAGCTTTTAGGTGTTGAGGCAGACCCAAGGGAAAAAAAACGGGACGCATGTACTAAATACAGGGTGACAACGACTAATTATGGCCGTGGCATTCCTTGGGAGGGAGAATGTCGGGGGTTAAAGTGGTCAGGGAACTTGGAGTAAGAGTTAAACTTAGCTTAGAAACTGGCTAACGTATAGGCAGAGGATTGGTGTACATAGAGGGGAGAGGGGGCCAGAGCACAGAAGAGGTAAATGTGAGGTAATTTGTCAGGAACTGCAGACGCAGAGGGTGCCTTGTGAGAGTAGGATGAGGGAAAACTCAAAAGACAGGGTAGGCCAGCAGCAGATGGCTCTACAGGTAAAGGTGTTTGTTCCCAGAATTCATATGGCCACATGTTAGAAGGAAAGAACCAACTCTCAAAGTTGTCCTATGACCTCTGCCCATGTCCACGTGTGTGCATACACACACACACACACACACACACACACACACACACACACACACAAATGTAAAAAACATTTTAAAGATAGATCAGAGGGACTTAAATGCCACATTAAAGACTTCAGGATTTTTTTTTTTGTCTTGCCATTATGCATAATAGAAACTTGTGCTAAATGTCTATTACATGCCAGGCCTTGTTCTAAGTGTATAGGTGTATGTGATATTAAAGATGAGTGCAATGTCTAAAGAAAAAAATAACTTACCAAAGTCATACTAGCAATAAGTAGAAGGGGCAAATTGAATGAGTCAAGTTAATGCCAATACCTGTTCCTAATCACATCATCCTACGTGGTTGTAGGTAACCACACCATCCTATTCTGCTTGTAAGTCCTTAGTAAGTCAGACAAGTTTCAAGCCCAGCATCAACCTTGAACAAGTGTTGCCTCCCTCGTGTATGGTTTCTAACATTTAAGAAAGGGCTTCTGATCAGACAGCGATGCTCATTAGTACCCCTGCTGTGCTTACACATCAACCTGGGACACCAAAGAAGTTACTGTATTTGGGCTGGTGGCCTTAGCTCTGCTTACTGTTCTGTGCTCCATGCATCTGCATTTCTGCATTCATCTGACAGAGAGCCTTAGGTAACTTCCTAACATCTAAGCTGTATTAGTTTGTGCTGACTGAATTTAGTACTTCTCAGAGTGTGGTTTCTGAACCACCAGAGGAACAGCATCAAGCCTCCTTCTTCCCCCATGGCTGTTGAGGCAGAAACTGATGGTGAAGTATAACAGCTTTAATGGCCCCTTGAGTTTATTTATTTATTTATTCATTCATTCACTTTATAGGCTGATCTCAGCCCCCTCCCTCCTCTCCTCCCAGTCCCACCTCCACACCCTTCTCTCCCCATTCCCCCATCCCCTTCTCAAGAGAAGGGAAGGCCCCCGATGGGTACCAACCCACCCTGGCACATCAAGTCACAGCAGGATTAAGTGCATCCTGTCCCATTGAGGCTAGACAAGGCAGCCCAACTATGGGAAAGGGATCCAAAGGCAGGTACCAGAGCCAGAGCCAGCTCCCGCTCTAGTTGTGAGGGGACCCACATGAAGAACACGCTGCACATCTGCCACATACGTGTAGGCCCAGCCCAGGCATGCTCTCTGGTTGGTGGTTCAGTCTCTGTGAGCCTCCATGGGCCCGGGTTAGTTTCCTCTGAAGCTCTTCTTGTGGTGTTGCCTCAGCCATCTTTCTAGTTCTGTATTCTAGGTTTCTTATGCAAGGTGATAGGTCATTTCTTTCATGGAAGGAAAAAAAATTTGCTGTGGTACAGACTGTTTGACATTCCCCAGGATCATATCACAGAAGAAATAGTGTGCACAATATATGTGTTTGTTTTAATTTGACAGATCTGAAATGGAGGGTTTCCCTGCCTTATATAATTTTAACAACTGCCATACTTACCTCTAACCCTAGATGACACCCATTTAAAACGCTGCCTTAGCAGTGGTGTTGAAACAGTAAAAGAAAGCCTTTCTATCTGGCGTGACAGGGATAGAGTTGACATGGTTATGGGATTTTTCTTCAGGTTGTCAAGTAAAGCCCTTTATACCTTTATATAGAGAACATATTTATATTTAAAAATCAATATTTTCATTAGATGTATTAATATTTCCATTAGACATATGACTAGGCTGTATCAGGAAGTTGCCTATGACCTGGGAGTCTTGGCAGAATTGTGCTTGACCCCAGGTAGCTTCTTTTTGAAGAGTTAATGTCTATTGGTAGGCTAACAGAAACTGCTTTAAAAGTCTTACAGGCTGTACTTGTTTTTGAAAAATAATGAAGTATAGAAATGTCTTTAACAATAGAATGATAACACTTGCTTGGCCTATATATGAAATTAATTTGGGAAATGGAGACCTGTAATTTAAGAAGAAAACTAACATTGAATTTTGAGGCACTGCTATTAAATTTGACAATAATACGAATATTTCTGAGCCACAAGGTAAGGGCTGTAGAGAGAACTCAGCCGTCAGAGTGCTTGCTGCTCTTCTAGAAGACCCAAGTGTGGTTGGCACCCACATTGGGTGGCTTACAACTTCCTGTAATGCTGGCTCCAAGGGAGCCAACATCCTCCTCCCTCCATGGCACCTACACACAGCTGTGGACCAGTTCCCACGCTCTAGCCTTACCGCTCTGGAGGGAGCACCTGGGGTTTGCCCTGATTCCCTTTGCCCCAATACTACGCTTTTAAAAGCCCTGTTAAGATTCACGCTCCCAAAGATATTTTATTCTAGTGATTTAAGACAAACTATGTGGTTTAAAGAGAAGGAAAAAAAAAAAAAAAACAGCGGACCCAGAAGGCAGTGACACATCCCCCAGCTCTTCGGTGCTGCTGATCCACTGCTCAGTGCAAGGTCCTCACTCTCTGGCCCTCCATTTCAGTATTTGGAGAAGAAGTGAAAGATGTGTATGACCCGGAAGCTGTCTTCTAGTTGAAATGTTTTTGTGATTTATAGAAAAGTTAAAGCCCTCTTATAGCCACGTCTTTAGCCTACATTAGTAGACAGCATTTTGTTTGAAATCATTTGTGCCAAATAATGAAGGATTTTTTTTTTTTTTGCATGCTTGTTCTTGTTTTCAGAAACTCTGTGAAGGCATATTTAAAGTCCTTGTAAAGGATGTCCCAACAACATGTCAAGTGTCCTGCCTGGAAGTACTCCGCATTCTCTCCAGAGACAAAAAGATTTTAGTTCCTGTAACAACTAAAGAAAATATGCAAATACTGCTGAGACTAGCCAAGCTCCACGAGTCGGATGATTCTTTGGAGAAGGTGTCTGAGTTCCCCGTTATTGTGGAATCCCTGAAATGTCTGTGTAACATCGTGTTCAACAGTCAGATGGCACAGCAGCTCAGCCTGGAACTGAATCTTGCTGCAAAGCTCTGTAACCTCCTGAGAAAGTGCAAGGACCGGAAATTTATCAATGACATAAAGTGCTTTGACTTGCGCTTGCTCTTCCTCTTGTCACTCTTGCACACTGACATCAGGTCACAATTGCGCTATGAGCTCCAGGGACTACCGCTGCTAACCCAGATCTTGGAAAGTGCCTTTAGCATCAAGTGGACCGATGAGTATGAATCAGCCATAGACCATAATGGACCTCCTCTCTCACCTCAGGAGACAGACTGTGCCATTGAGGCCCTCAAAGCTCTGTTTAATGTGACGGTAGACAGTTGGAAGGTGCATAAAGAGGTAAGGTTGGGAAGAGTACGCACAGCTACCTGGAATTAAGTGTGGGTTGTTCTTACAGCTGCACATAAAAGAGGAATGCTTGCCGGGCGATGGGATGCAGGGCTTTGATCCCGGCACTTGGGAGGTAGAGGCAGGGGCATATCTGTGAGTTTGAGGCCAGCCTGATCTACAAAGTGAATTCCAGGACCTCCGGGGCTCTGTTACACAAAGAAGCCCCATCTTAAAAAGAAAAAAACAAAACAAAAAACAAAAAGGAATGCTAAATTAGGAAGTGAAAAAAGTCCCCAGATCCCTCATTAGTCTGTTCTCTGAACTGCAAGGCATTTTCTAAGTCACATTCTTTCAAGGGCTGGAGAGAGAGCAGTTAAGAGCACTGGCTGCTTTTCCAGAGGGCCTGGATTCTGTTCCCAGCACCCACATGGTGACTGACAACCATCTGTAACTCTCTGATGCTCTCTTCTGGCCTTCAGGGGAACAGGCATGTATATGGTGCAGATGTACCTACAGCCAAATCCCATATGTGCATAAAATAAATAAGGGTGTGGTGAAGAAGGTTGCTGCTTTGTAAGATGCAGGTAGACTCTGCGGAGTTGCCTAACTACTTGTCATCTTTGAGTGCCCTTTAAGAACAATGTTCAAGGGACAGATTGGAGAGAAACAGTAGCTAACGATAGAGTCTTGTATTGGCTGCCATCTTCAAAGTCAGGATAAACTGATCAGTTGAAATTGACCAACCAAAGCTGATATCTGTTAAGAAGAGTAAAAACCATTAAATGCGCTGCTGTAACAGTCTCCAAGGGTTGCTTTGTGGTGTGTGAGAGCCTCAAGCCACAGCTAGATGTTCATGTTTACATCAGTCATAGAAAACAGGCTTGTTTCACCAGAAAGTCGGAAGTGTTGTTTTAAACCCCAGTACTTGTTCCTTGACTAAGATTGTTCTCTGTAACTTGGACCTTCCAACAACCCCAGCTGAGGCAGAGTTGATAGTCTACATCTGAGTCCCTGCAAGAACAACGTGCTAAGTGTGAAGTTTAGTTCGAGGGAGCCACAGTTTTAATGGAAGGAGACATTGAGTCTTTCCTTCATCAAGAATCCTAGCATTTCCTTTTCATTAACCTTAAGAGCCAGCACAGTTCAGCTCGTGCCTTTGAGGTTAACGTTTTGCCCTGCCATTTAAAGTAATTCTCCCCCGTGTTTTTGCCAGCAGCCCACTGGAGAAGGATTACCTCAGCACCGCTATAGTGGCAGCATACAGGCATCTGAGCTGTAAAGTGCAAATAGGTCTGTATTTTGAAAGCAAATATTTGAAGATCAGTGCTAACAGCTGTCTCAGATGACTGCAGTGTAGTCAGCTTCTACTGAGACTTGGCAGGAAAAGATGTGGAAAGCCCACATGCTCCATTTATGCTTTGAAACCAAATATTTGGAAGTGTTTAAAATGTTATGTCTCTGCTTATTTGGTACCTTCTGTGGTTATTTTCCTTACACTGTTTGTTTTGGTGTTTTTTAAGATCTCCCTTTAGTTGTACAAGCGCCTCTCAGACTGTTGGTTTGCCATTGCTATGCTGCACTGTTTGGATGCCTGACAAGATGGCTTCTACCTCAGTGGCTGCTCAGCAGGTTGTGTGTGGGAGGCACGTGGTAAGGATCAGGACACTGAGATGAGCTTTCCGCAGTGTGCTTCAGCTAAGTGACAGTGGGGGTGCGGAGCTCTAGAAAATGTTGATGTAGGAAAGCCTCCCTCAGTGTTCCAGAGCGCTTCTTGTCCAAGCCATAGGCTCTCTCCAGAACAGGCCAGTGGTCCGAGAATAGGTTGTCTGTGTAAGCCATGGGGGCAGATAATGCTGCTTTTCTGAAGTATGTGTCATGAATGTGACACTGGGCCAATCCTGAAGCTTTCAGAAATATAAACAGTACTGAAAATAGGCTCTTTGACAACCTATTTATAAAAGAATGTCTTCATGTGGCTCTGTAGTCAACAGTCGCTCAACAGATGTTTATAAACAATTGCTAGACATTATCTGAGGCAGTGCAGAGCGCACTGGCAAATACTAATCATTGTCTTTGCATTCATGGACCGTTAGTTTTGAGGGTAGAAATGGTCACTAAGTCAGCAAATAGATGTGTAGTTAAGTTGTGGTTAGTGCCAGGAGAGGAAAGTGCCTGCATGGAGACACTCTTGGAGGTCTCGCCTGGGGTGTGAGGGCTGAGAATTAGGCACCTGAAGCAGGCAGGGACAGACGTTTCCTAGGATGAAACATCACTTACAAGACACAAACCAAAGCACAGTGTCTTTTTCTGGGGCACTCCCAACTCAGCCTGCCGAGACTTCTCATCCAGTACAGGGATGCTTGGGGGACGAGTCCACGTACCTGGAAATCAGTGTCTTCTGGTTTGTCAGACTAAAGATACTTCAACCACGTGAGCCAGTGGAATGGTTAATGTTTTAGATACCAAGTGAAATAAAGCACTATGAAAAAGTTATTGAGAATCCACTTTTAAAATAAATCATATTATTTTTCTTCTTAGGAAAACAGTGCAGACTCAGGCAGTATAAGAAAATGCCACATAAGGGACAAAACAATACAAATTACCTGTAAGCTCACCACTCAAAAACAAGCACTGCTTGCACTTCCCAGGCATTTCTTCATTGCATAACATGAATAGAAAGAAGCAGCTTTACAAAATGCAATCGTCTTACAGTGCTCATCTCTTCCCACGCTGTTCTTGAGGAACAGTGGTCTTCAGGGCTGAGGGTGTGACTCAAGAGCCCTCCTTAACGTTGTGAGCTCTCCACAGATTGGAGCCTCCAACTTGCCAAGATAAATTGCTTTTAAGAATAAAGCTTTCACAATGTGTTCCTCCTGGCCTCTGGGGGTGAGTCTCCTAGGTTCCTCGTCTCTATGCTGAAAAGAGACATTTTAGCAAGAAAGAAGGAACCTTTGATAATTTTGCTATTGCTATTGCTGTTGTCTCTTTAGACTTGTGTGGAATAAAAAGGTTCTGCAGCCAAGACAAACTTTTGATCCTTCTCCCTCACTGAGATGTATCTGAGGTGATGAATCTTCTGAAAGAACACTTGTAAGCTTAAAAGCACTTGTGAGTGTAAACAATACTGATAGGTATAAATATGAAAATAGAATTCCTCATATTTATCTGCCTTTAACAAACCTTACTTGCACATTTAAGCATAGATATAATGAATTTTCTTGTGTAGTCTACATTTCTAAAATTGAAGGGCCAGACAATTTTAAAAGCTTAAGGTTTTTAAAAATAAATTTTGATTTAGTATGTGTATCTGCACTCTTAAACCTAGGGCATCTGTCTTTAAAATGTGTATAGCCCAACAGGTAAAGAAAATAGAGACGCTTGCTTTTGGTTTTAGCTGGTTTCGCAGACATTTTTTGATGTCTCCTTTCATTTACATTTAACCAAAAGCAGAAAATTAATGGCTGAGTGTTTCTTGTTGTTTAACAAATTAGTACCACTTGTTCCTGTCCCAGTGTTACATCCCTGCCGCCTGCAAATGCAGCATAGCAGATTAATTTGAGGATTCCTTTCCTTAAAGATGGCCTCATTTCCACATGTGAGTTGAGCCGTCCTTTCTTCTCCTTTCTCCCTCTCCTCGCTCTCTCCTTTTGTCTCCCTCCCTTCTCTCCCTTTCTTAGAGGTAGTCTATCTGAAAGGGCAAAGTGATTTCTCTAGCAGGGGACATATAAGGTTAGTTCTAGAAAGGTAGTTTTAAAATAATCTTGTCTTTCCCTAGTTTGTTTTCCTCAATAGCTCTGTTGATGGAGCGATTCATATTTCCCAGAGACCCTTGCCTGAGTGACCCTTGCTCACATTCCCTCTCTGCCTGCCTGAGTCCAGGTGCAGTAAGAAAGCTCAGGGCCAGCAGACAGTAGAGACAGACAGGCTGTGCAAACAGAAGAGACAAGTAACAGGCGCTCAGAAGATGTGTGCACCTAGTAGGAAGCACCAGAAACAGTCATTGAGAATGCCACATGGGAACACAAGGCCTAGTCTAGAGGCTGAAGGAAATGGGAGAAATACAGGCTGTGCTGTTGAACCATTTCAACAGATTCTTCCTTGGGCTGGTTTGCACCCGGTTCTAAGTGAGGCACAAATGCAAGGTGGAGCAGCCTGCTCTCCAGGCGCTAACATAAGTTTAACAGGGAATGACTGCACCGTTGTATCTCATTCCGTGTCTGCTGCTGTGTAACAGCACACATAAGTTGGTAATTTATAAATACCAAAACTTTATGTTTCTAGAGGTTGGGGAGTCCCAAATGAAGATGTCACATCTGGAAAGGTTCCCCATACTGTATCATGATGTGATAGAGATGTCACATCAGGGAAAAGACTATAAAAGAGCATGCGGAAGGCTGGGCAGTGGTGGCACATGCCTTTATCCCAGCACTGGGGAGGCAGAGGCAGGTTGAATCTCTGAGTTTGAGGCCAGCCTGGTCTATAGAGTGAGTGCCAGGACAACCAGGAATTCACAGAGAAATTCTTGTCTTGAAAAACCAAACCAAACCAAACAACAACAACAAAAAAGAACGTGGCGGTGACAGGCCTAGAGTTCCTCTGGTGATAGCTTTCACCTGTTGATTAGTGCAGAGCCCTCGAGACCTTAAACACTTCTTAAGGTCCCTACCACCATTGCCACTACCGCAGAAATTAGATTCTAATATGGGACTGTTTGTTACAGTGTTTATTGTTCTTTCTATATTCTACATGCTTGACACACACACACAAAAACCACTTAACAAGCATGGCAGACCCAAATGCCATGTATTCCAGGTCTTGGGCATGGGTTAGCAGCTAGGTCAGCCTTTAGATGAAAATATACAAGAAAAACATTTTTGCAGATAAATAAAGTAGAATCTTGCAGAGTTTGCACGCTAGAGGAAAGTAGTAGTAGCTACAGACTCTAATGAAAGAGGGCGACTGTAATGAGCTCTCAGAGGGTTGCCTCCATTTCCGCCTCACTTTGACCCGGTTGCCGCCCCAGCCTGCCTCTCGGGCACTTTTTTTGACCTTAGGGACTTTCCTCCTTCTCTTCCTTGGGGTGTGGTGTCATCTCAGGGCGGAGGTGAAAATACTGATGTCCTAAAGGACAGTAAATTTGAGTCTTGAAACCAGTAAATAAGACTTGCCTGCAGCATATTTATCTAATGTTTTGCAAAGAGAAAGTGCATTTTCTGTGGTATTTGTGAGATGTTGAACCTTAGCTGCACTGGGTGTTTGAGGACACTGCAGATCAGAGAGCTGAGATTACTTGGGGAGATTCACACAGTGTTATGCAGGAATTCGCAATAGTACCCATTTTAGCATTCTTCCTAAAGCTTTTAAAAATTTATACATACATGTGTGTGCCTGTGTGAATTTATACCAGAGGGCTGATGTGAGTGCTGGGGACTGAACCTGTGTCCTCTGGAAGAGCAGTCAGCAATCTGAACCACTGAGCCATCTCTTAAGCCCCTGAGCCTATTTTATTTTATATCATTCTATTTTATGTTTTTGAGACTAGGTCTCACTATGTAGCCCTAGCTGGCCTAGAACTCACTATGTAGACCAGGCTGGCCTCCAACACATAGAGATCCTTCTGCCTCTGCCTCCTAAGTGCTGGGATTAAGGGTGTGTTCTATGATACTCAACTGTAAATTTTATTTTTAAAATTTATTATTGTATGTTTTTGTTTTGGGGGGATTTTTTTTTTTTGGTTTTTTTTGTTTTGTTTTGTTTTTGGGTTTTTGTTTGTTTGGTTGGTTGGTTGGTTTTTCGAGACAGGGTTTCTCTGTGTAGCCTTGGCTGACCTAGACACTCAAGACTAGGCTGGCCTCAAACTCACAGCGATCTGCCTGCCTCTGCCTCTCAAGTGTTGGGATTAAAGGCATGTACCACCACGGCTTGCTATATGTGTGTGTTTATGTACGGTGAGGGTGTTGCACACATTCTACCATGCACATATGGAGATCAGAGGACAGCTTTGTAGAGTTGGATCTCCATCTGTCTTAGTTCAGGGTTTGAACCTAGGTCATCAGGTGTGCGTGACAGGCATTTTTTTAACCTCCTGAGCCATCTCTCTGGCTCTATTCTCTTGGTTGAATAAAAGTTGCTAATGATAGCATGCCTCTAACAAAACTTGCTGAGTTATAGACTAAAAGGGGAAAACAAAGTGTACAGATAAACCTACCAGCACACAGTTGACTGTTCATGATACCTGGAAGTAGATTTTTAAAGGAAGAGGATTTTTAAAAAAAGAAATGGTACTAGTTCAAATGGATGCAACAATGGATTTCAGTCCTTACTTTATATCTTATACAAAAAACTAACCTGAGTTAGAAAAGAGACCTAAATACATAAAATTAAATACTAAAGCTTATAGAAGACTTTATGACTTTATCTCAAACAACCCAAGCATTTCTGAAATAAGCAATGACTTGTAAAGAAGATAAAATAAGGACCAAACCATAACAGAAAATTTAGCAATTGGTCTTCATTAAAATAAGTTTTGAAGATGATTTAAGGAGAGGGACCCACTCCTAGGAGGCGGGATTCAGCCCAGCCAGCGGCACAGAGGAAGAGAGAGCGGCAGCACTTGGGTGCCCTGAGCACACGGAGAATGCTTACAGATTTGTGCACATGTCTTCCCAACAGGACTGTGGCCTACACGCTTGGACAGGAACTGTCCAAAGAGCTGCGCAAATGCCAGGGAACATAGGCAGAGCTGTTCCGCTCTGTCATCTTAATGTGATATTCAAACCAAGAAACTACCACATGTCTATGAAGTGATTGATCATGCCGCTCAGAAGATGTTGCTAGAATTGGCTGTGGAGGGTGCATCCTTCTTTGTGAGGTGTTGGCTAGTTGTATGCTTGAAAATACTGCTTGGCAGTGCTCTCTAAACTTCAGAATCTAAAGTGTGACATGTATATAGTCCCTATGATGCAACATTCCCTCTCCTGGGTATGAACCCAGTACATTCCAGGCAACATGTGACCGGTATGTTTATGGCAGCAGTATGCCTTTTGTCTTCATGATGATAATTAGTGGAGGAAACAGTTACAGTGTCCATTGAGAGGAGGGTGGATATGTACATTGTGATGTAATATATTCAGTGAACTCACATTATATCAGCGCTATTTTGGGAAAACTGCAATATGTATATGATATACGTGCATGTATATGGATGGCAGCCACAGGCTCGTGTTAGCTGCCTCCTCAATCACTCCCCACTTTGTATGTTTGAGGCGGGGTCTCTTACTGAGCCTGGAGCTCACGTTATCCACTGAGCCATCTGTCCAGCCCCAGTAATCCATCCGCACTGTACCCAGTGTTTTTTTCTTATCTGTAGTGAAGGCCCCAAACTTTCTCATGGCATTGCAGACCAGCGGCAGGTAAGCTGTCAAGCACCAGAAAGACCCAGTGCAACTGGGTACAACATGGATCAGGCTCAGGACTAGAGAGAGACTGGGAGTCTGTGTTTTGTGATTCTAGTCATACAAAGTTCAGTGACAGCAAAACTCACTAATGTGATATTGGACATTAGGGCTTTAGAGAATGCCCTCTGTGGGACCAGAAAGTTCTGGAGTTCTTAGTCCTGGCGTTCCGCGACTTTGTGCTGGTCATTTTGTGGAAAGTTATTCAGCTATACTCTCAGAAATTGGGCAGTTTTCTCTCTGTATATTATACTTAACACTTGGATTAGAGTTTATTGTTCACCTATTTAACATATGCCTTTTGTCTTCATGATGACAATTAGCGGAGGAAACAAAGTTTAATTAAATATGTGAAGTTACAAATTGAGATTTCACAAAAGAAACTTTAACAAGACCAAATAAAGGAGCTTCTTGGTGATAGAAAAGGAATTATCAGGAATTATCAGACAGCCCAGGTTCAGAAGTTGCTCTGAACAGGGATGGACAGAGACTTAGATATGGGCCAAGGGGACATTTAAGACAGAAAGTACAGTTTGGGAATAAGTGGTATCAGAGGACGGGAATGGGGTAGCAAGCGGTGCTCGCAGTTGCAGCCTGGGGAGAGACCACCGTGGGTAGTTTTCTAAGAGGCTTGTCCTGATCATCGCGAGCAGAGGTTGGTACCTCCGTAATAAGGACTGCCTGGCTTAAAAGGAAGCACAACAGGGTGTGGTAGTGTGCACCCACAATCCCTAGCAGTGAGCAGGAGCAAGTCAGGGGTGGAGTTCAAGGACACCTTGGTTTACATAGTGAGACCCTGTCACAAAAAAAAACCAAGATCTGGAGACGTGGCTCAGTGGCCCAGCAGCCAGGGTCCTATCCCAGTTTTCAGAACCAAGCAAGAGAGAATAGGCTCTTACCAGTGGTTAGGTAATAGTTCAGTTTGACAAAGGTTTCATGCGTTTCATGTACTTTAGGGCAAGTAAGAGTATACTTATTTACAAGGGAATGTTCACTCAAGTAGTGGGGATGGATGGTGAACGCAGCGACTTGTATTCCTGCCCTGCAGGTCCCGGCGCCCTTGGTTCCCGCTGGTCCCCCGTCCTCTTACCTTTGCCAGCCCCTTCACTCCCACGGTGGATTCCGTGCCACCTCATTGCAGTCACACTCCATTTCCTTCCTTTCCCTCACTTCCAGATCTTAGTCACAGTTTTAAAGTGCTGCTGTGCAGACCATTTTCTTTAATTCTCACAGAACTTTTGTGTTCGTGGAAATGTGTGGGAGGGAACTGAAGCTCAGCGGTGCGGGGCTGATGTGAGGTCACGGCCTAGGCCCTCGCTGGACTCCCACAGCAAGCCTGTCCCACTTTATGCCTGAGGCCTCCATCTTTCCCAAATCCATATGTGATGTGTTGTTCGAAGGCATTTCAGCTGTAGTATGGTAGTGACAGTGTGTCCTTTGGTTTGTTAGGGTCTGTGGGAGGTCATAGAAAGACTGGATTCTGTGTGTGTGCATGTATGATCCATGCACACATTTCGCTTTAGGTGAACATAATTGTATAGTAGGAGTTTTTAAAAATTATTGCTTCTGAAGTAACTCTAAGGCAGGCGAGTTAGAGATTCAGGGAGAGACCCTGTCTCAGTAAAGAAAATAGAGAGCAATGAAGAAAAACAGCCGATGTCCACCACTGGCCTATGCACACATGTACACACACATCACATATGCATGTATATCACACACACGTGCACACACACACACACACACACACACACACACACACACACACACACAAAACCAAAAAAGAAAAAAAAGATTGTAATGGCCCAAGATCTTGTTATAGAAATAAAGGTGCCAAAGATAAAACAAGTGATTATTCAGAGCTTGATTTATTTTTCATTGTTAGTTTCCTTCTCTCTAGCTCTGTGTCTTTAATTCACTGCCAGTGAATAAGTATTGGGAAGATACTTACTGAGGATACAGTTCTGATCATTTGTCATAGTCATGTGGGACCTGCGAGATGAAAAAGGTGGATGAAAATGAAATTGGTGGTCATCCATGGTGTAAGCTCAGTATATTTGAGAGGCAGAGGTACAAGGTTTACAAGTTCAAGACCAGTCTGAGCCACATAGCCAGACCCTATCTAAAAAAAAAAAAAGCCATTGTACTCATTACTTTTGAAAGCTAAGAGATGAAACAATTTTACTTAAAATGGATAACTAGTTATAAAAGAACTCTCTCAGTATAGCTTACATTTGTCTGAACTTAGGTTAGTAAACGGGCATGGTATACTACAAGGACCAAAGGAGTCTAATCTGTCTGGAAATGAAAAATCCTTAAGTGGAATTGAATTTTCTGAACAATAAAACAGGGTAGCTAGGTCAACACCTACTGGCCGTGGCCGTTTCTGCAGGTGGTCGTGCTACTCATGTGAAATAGTAACGGTTTGTTTACTGCTTTGGAAGTGGTGGAGTATCTTGCCGGCTCCCTGTATGGCAAAGGAATGTATGGGAGCAAGTGCTGTGTTTGTCAAGGCTTCCGACCACCAACGTCTCTCCTCCTCCCCTTATTTACCACAGAGTGATTCTCATCAGTTCCGTGTCATGGCAGCTGTCCTTCGCCACTGTTTACTAATCGAAGGCCCAACTGAAGACAAAACGGAAGAGCTGCACAGGTGGGTGCCCTTTGTGTTGCTATCTCGGCAAAGTGCATCATCTTTCCCTGTTGTCTCAGTGTATCTGTTTTTGATGGCTGGTTATGAGCACAAGAAAGTGAAAGTATTGTACTGAGCCAGGGAAGCTAGACCCACGCCTGCGTGTGAGGCCTGTGCACTGTCCGCTTTGACTCCGTTATGTTGAGCTCGCCGTAAGACTCTGGCATTTGTTGTATTCAACAATAAAACCCAGCATCGTGGTATCACAGCTGTTATTGATCCCTTTGAGATTAGATCCCGGACCGGGAGTGTCACTAGTGGTCGGTAGAGTGTTGGCCTACCCGTATTGAGCCTTTTATTTATTTATTTTTTTTAAGGAACTGTTTTTATCATCATACCGACCTTTTTCTTTTTTTTTTTTTTCAAAAGGTAAGAAAACTGAAGTCTCCTTATTACTAAACTCAACTAATATTTTCATTATTTCATTTTAAGGGTATTTAACAAAAAGGTATATTCTGTATAGTAATAATTTAAATAAAAAACAACAACAAAATTAGAGTCACAGTGTCTCCTATTAAAATATATAAGATAAGGTTGAGGAGGGTGGCTCAGTGGGTAAAAGTGCTTGCCATAAAACCATGAGGATCTGAGTGCAAATCCCCAGATTTCATCCAGAAGCTGGGTGTAGTAACAAGAGTGTTGGGAGCCCCAGTGCTCTTCTGGGGGAGATGGGCGGTGGAGACAGAAACTCATGGGCCAGCTAGTGTGGTGTACGCATCAGGACACCAGAGCCGTGTCAGAACAAGGTGGAAGACGGGGACCAAGGTCACCTGAGGCTGTCTTCTGACCTTCCCGTGGCCTCTCTCTCTCTCTCTCTCTCTCTCTCTCTCTCTCTCTCTCTCTCTCTCTCTCTCTCTCACACACACACACACACACACACACACACACACACACACACACACACAAAGTTATAAAGGCCCTTCCAGTTATGTGACTTGACTGTTGGAGACATTAATGGCATGCTGTTCATCATTCTCTGGGGCTTGGCGTGGGCAGCTCCGTGCAATGTTTGTCTCCTGTGCACAAGTCCCTGGGTTTAGTTCCCAGCACTGAAAAATACAGATTACTGTTCGCTGACAGCAACCAAAGAAGAGTTAATGACATTTCAGTGCTCTTACCTGCTGTAGATTAGGTTTGTAATAACAAAACATTTGACTTCCGTATAAGACTGCTAGAACAATATTCTGTAAGACTATAAATGGCGGCCACGCATGGTGGCGCAGGCCTTTAATCGCTGCACTTGGGAGGCAAAGGCAGGTGGCTCTCTGTGAGTTCAGGTCCAGCCTGGTCTACAAAGTAAGTTCCAGGATCGGCAGGACTATTACACAGAGAAGCCCTGTCTCCAATAAAACAAAACAAAATGAAAAAATAAAACCAACCAACAAAACAAAGGCATGCTAAATTGTATAGAGCTACAAAGAAGTAACTTAGGTATCCACTCTGCTTTGTAAAGAAGTTAACATGAACTTTTCTATTAAGTTACCTGTGGACACTTAATAATTTCCAGATATAACTTAATTAAAAACTGTACAAAAACATAGAATAAATTACACACACGCTAACCCTTAGCTGTTATTTTCAATCAAATCTATATTATTTTACTTATGTGGAGTAGTATACTTTACATCACGATGAGTTTATGGGTGGATTATTTATATACACTCTCTACCCTATATGTAGCCCTTCAAAATGTTTTCTTCATGATTGGTGAGGCGGGCTAGGGGGGTGACATGGTGCAGCGCTCCAGCAACACTGCAGAGGTGAGGGCATGGGCATGCTGTGTCCAGTCAGCCCGAGCTGTGTGCTGTGAGACACCGACTCTAAAAGCATGGAAATGTTTTCCTTCGCCACAGATCAAACAGTCCTTTAATTTTCTGGAGACAGTGCCCACATTATCTGCAATAACTCACATCCTAAATGACGACATTAAGCATTTTTACTCTTTATGGTTTTTATTTCATAATTAAGAGACACTAACAATTCAACATCAAAATTAAAGGTGTTTTTGTTTTAAAAAAGCTTAGAAGTGCATTGATTTCTTTCTTTTTTTAAATCATATGCCCAAGGCTATCCTCAGGCTATAAGGAGAAAGAGTTCTGGTGGACACCGCTGTGCTAGCCACACATAGCTCTGCCAGGATTCTCCCAAGGATGGATTTCAAGCCTTTTTCCCCCCTTCTCCTCTTATTCTTTTTTAAAACAATTATTTAATTTTTATTTTATGTGCATTGGTATGAGGGTGTCAGATCCCTTGGAACTGGAGTTACAGACAGTTGTGAGCTGCCATGTGGGTGCTGGGAATTGAACCTGGGTCCCTTGGAAGAACAGACAGTGCTCTTAGCCACTGAGCCATCTCTCCAGCCTGGATTGCAGATCTTATCACAGCGCTTAGTATGTGTCAAGAGAATCAACCTACAGACAGTGTTCAGATTTTTAAAAAGTAATCAAATTTCTTTACCTTGGTGAGACTCACATGACCTTTTAAAATCTGTCCCTTTATTTTATCTAAAGAGTTAACTTTGCTTAAGTCCATTAGCTACATCGTTGAGTATAAATTTGTATCTGAGAGCACAGCCAGGATTGTGAGCGGGTCTCAGAGGCACTCTGGAGCTTAGGCGTGCTGCTGACTTAGCAGTTTGCCTAGGGCGGCCTTGTATGCCCTTTTAATCAGAAGAAGTGATTAGTATTGGGGTGAGCAGTGATGACATCCAGGTTAATACACACACACCGGGGGGGGGGGGGGGGGGGGGAGATCCTCCAATGTCAGGAGCTACTGGGGACCTACTAGAGCTGTTAAATCTGTGCCTCTGCAGTGACCTGAAAATAGTAATTGTATAAAACTGTAAGGTGCAAGGCACAGATTGGATATTTTAAAATGATACTTAAAAGTCACCTTAAAAAAAAGATTTATTTATTATTTATACAGTATTCTGCCCGCATGTGGGCCTGCCTGCTACAGGAAGGCACTGGATCTCATTACAAATGCTTGTGAGCCACCATGTGCTTGCTGGCAATTGAACTTGGGACCTTTGGAAGAGCTGAGAGTGCTCTTAAATTCTGAGCCATCTCTTCAGCCACTCTATTCTTTGTTTTTTTAGGTATTATTTTTATTAATTTGAGAGTTTTATACAATGTATTTTGAGCATATTCACTACTGTCCCTGTGTATTTCTTTACAGGGTTTCTTTGTGTAGCCCTGGCTATCCTAGAACTCTCTCTCTGTAGACCAGGCTAGCCTCAAACTCAGAGATCTGCTTGCTTCTGCTTCCCAAGTGCTGGGATTAAAGGCATGTGCCACCACTGCTCAGCTCTGTGCCCTTTTTCAGCCCTTCGATTTATTTTAAGAAGCACTGTGGTGCCACGAGTAATACTGGGCAGGTAATGTGTGGCTTGCTGATGAAACTCGGTGGCTTCCTGGCCCTGGCACTTCCCTAAGCTCATAGCAGCAGCTCCATCTGCTGTTTCTTCTGTTAAAAGAGTAGTGACTTTTAAATGTAAGATTTAGTCCAAAAGTTTTTCATTGCTTCTTGAATTTTTAATATTTTATCTTAGAAATTTATTTTTGTGTTTACCCTTTGATCATATAAAGATACTTGTTTTCTGATATTCTATATTTTTCCCCAAAGCCAGAAATCCCATTCGTTATTGATGATAAAGATACTTTAGAAAAGAGAAAAAGAGCGAGCCTGACAAGTTGTTTTCTGGTTTGTTTCTCTGTAAGTCTGCACCATTGCTTTCATCAGGGACATGAAGAAGGCAAGGCATGATGAGTGGGTTAGCTCCACGAGGCCTGGCCTCCGTTTCCAGTCTCAGCTTTCTAAGCAGCGTTCTGTTCTCAGCAGCTAGGTCATTATCGGCACTGTGATGTCCTGTTTCTATTCCGTCTGCACCGTTCCCTGAGAGTGTTTTCAGCACTCCTCCCCGGGGTCACTGCACTTACCCAGGGACTTAGGCCCCAGCCTGCATCCTTAGGCTATAGTGTGGAAGTAGACAAGGGCGGCCTCCAGGCTGCAGGAGGATGACACCAGGCTCAGTGTAAGTTGATGTAGGTGCTCAGTTCTGGTTTCTTCTGCACACTGTGTCAGCACGTGCTCACCCATGTCTTTGATCCATGCTGAGTGAATTTTTGTGTGTGGTGTACAAAATCCTCTTCTTTCATTTGTGTGTTGGATATACAGCTTCAGCTACTGTTTATTGAAAAGGCTTTCCTTTCCCTATTGCTCTCGGCACTTGTATGCACATGTACTTGTGTGTGTGTGTGTGCGCGCGCGCAGACACACACACTGGAGAGAGACAGAGAGAGTGTTTGTGTGAGTTTCTGGATTCTTTATTTATTCCCATTGGTCTGAGTATCCTCAGGCCATGTGTATACCTTTCTGCTTGAAGTAGCATAGTCAGTTTTCACGACAGGCAGCATTATCCTCCAGGCTTTCCTCTTGCAGGATCGTTCAGACTGTTCAGTCTTTTGACGTTCTATATGAGTTTAAAGGTGAGGTTTTAAAATTTTCTATAAAAGCATCAGTGAGATATTGGTAGGAATCGTCTTGAATTTAGAATATCCAACTCCTAACACTATTGTCTCCTAATCACACTTTAAATTAAATATTTGAAAATGAGCTGATTTTTATGTCCACTTATATTTATTTGTTAGTAAGCACTTAACCATGTGTTAGGCACCGGTTTAAGCTTTAGGGTTAAGAAAAGATCAAAGACCTTAATAGTTGTTTTCTAGATCTACAGTACCAGACATTAATTCCTGCCTATTGAGGACAAATTAAGTTTAAATAGATGGCTGCTGGTTACCTTAAAAATATAAGGCCGCTTTTACACTCTTGGAAATACCTTGTCTTTGTTTTGGTTTGTGGCGTTACAGTTGATTGGGCTATTGCTCCCTTTTCTCCTGTGGTTGATTTCCTAGCACCATTGGATACTAGGAGAACGCGACCTCAGTATGGTGGCTTCCACGTCAGTGGTGGACAGACTCTCCAAGTCCTTGTACACAGCGTGTGCTGTCTTCAGCAATCACATGCTAGGTTCAAGACCTGGAAGTCAAGAAAGGGCAACACTAACAGACTCTGTGGCTTGCCCAATCCCCTGTACGCCCCTGACTATCATTGGAAAGGAAATTTTCCATAGTTGGCACTAGCATTTTTGGTAGATAGTCTATGGCTCTTGAGAGAAGCATCATCATCCCAGGTGGTGTCATCCCAAGTTGTATAAATTTCTCTTAAATAAATAAATAAACAATATTTTAAGGAAAGAAAGAGAAGACCAAAGCATCCAGTCCGTTCTCCGGGAGATTCGCCAGTTAGTACGTACAGGAGTGGTGAGTCTCTCTCTCCATCCCTCCATATCAGTGAACAAGCTTGTATGAGAACAGACAGGGACATTGACTTTGGAAAGGTCAGAGAGGGAGACATTTTTGTTGTTGTTACTGGTTCTTTTCTGTCCTATTATCTGTACATTAGTTTTTCAGGTGAGAAGGGTTCTCTAGCCTGTGTGTCCCACTGAGTGCTGTTCTGAGGTGTCTTAAGGACACCCACGGCGCATGCCCAGAAAGAACCACACTAAATGGAGAGAGAAGACATAAATATTATGAAAAGTTAAACAACAATTCAAGACGAGAATAGAAAGAGACCACAAGACAGCTTGAGTCGTCTTCAGTGACTGACTCCAGTAACAGTTGCCAAAGAACAAGCTCCCTGTGGTGTGGAGTTAGGGGCTTCCTCACAGGCCTGTCCTCCGCCTCTTCTCACCCACTTCCCCACCTACCCAGTCTGTTATCTAAAGACTTACAATGTTACTTTCTTGCCTGCCTATCCCTAACCATCAGTTCATCATTTCAACCTCCTTCTCCCTCATACCCTGAGAGTCTCAACACCCCAACTCCAAGTGAGGCCTCCTCAGCCTGTGGGGACACGGCTGCACTGCACGCAGAGTTGTGCTTCAGAAAGCCAGTGTCTGCTTGTTGCTGTTACGGCTCTTCTCAGTCGCAAGGATCAAGAAGCCTTCTTCATGATTGTCATCCGTACACTTAGGACCCGTGGCCCTGCGGGGAAAGCTGTGTCCCCTGATCACTTCCTTCTTTCCTCCTCTATCCATGACTCTGCCAAACCTTACAGCCTGTCCCAGGCCCCACATAGCTCTGTCAGCTCATACCCCGCTTTTACTTAGCTACATGGCTTGGCAGCATGGGGGAGGCGGGCATGATTGCTGGAGCCCTAAAAGCCTTCAAACTGTTTCTTGGCATAGTCATAGAAGCCTTGGCTTGTCTCAGCCCTTCCTACAAGACTTCAGGGGAAAATACTATGCCGAGTGTCACGCAGGCTCCCTGCAATGGATGTGGGAGTATATTCTCACCATGGCAACATGCCAGTCGCATCCATTTCTTCTGAATGAGAACTGTCTCTCGCTGTGGAGTGTTGGATGCATCCATGGAATTAGATCTGAGGCGCTGGCCTCACTCTGACAGTATCCTCCTTCCTGTTGTCAAGCAGAGCGTTCTCATGGCACCGACCCACTCCTCCTCCTGCCTCTGGAAGCCTCCCATTCTACAAACCAGATGGCTCTGTGTTCAAATAGTCTGCCCTTCCTTTCTAGACATAGTCTGCTTACTTGGGCCTTTGCGTTCGCTCCATCTGGAAGCTTTGGAATGCTTTTTACGCAGGTGTTTGTGCGGTTGGCGCCTTCTCATCATCTAGAACTGAGTTCAGATGCAACTCGCTCAGTTAGGCCTTCTCCAGCCTCCTAATTTAGACTCGTGTATACACGTGAACATACGTGTACACATACATAAACACATCCTATCCCCATTTTCTCATTGGCTTCTCTTTTTCATGACATTTGTTACTAAAATAATATTGTGCCTTTATTTTCTTGCACGTTTATTATTTCCTTCACATTTATTATAACTTCTGAAGTTAGAAGCTTTAAAACAAAACAAAACAAAAGGTTCAGACTGCAGAGATAGCTCAGCAGTTAAGACCACATACTGCTCTTACAGAAGACCCAAATTCAGGGCCCGGCACACATTCAGGCAACTCACAGCACCTGTAACTGACTCAACTCCAGGGGATCCTTGACACCTAGGCAAGTACTCATATGTTCATATGTACATATACATACATACATACACATACATACATACTGCACACACACATGTATGTATGTGTTTGCTTACAGAACAAATTAATTGAATGGAGGGAGGGATGGATAGATGATGATCTTGCGAGCCGGTTAGCTGTAATTGGAGACTCAGGCAAGAGCTTCCCTAAGCCGTCAATCCTTTGCCAGTAGCAATCAGTTTGCTGCTGTCTGTATCTGTTCTTGTTTCTTGCCGGCCTCAGACATTAAGTGGCTCTCTTCCTGTACAGTGCTAGCTTCACACCTCTGCTTTTGCCTCCTGAGACCTTGTTCTAGCATTACCTCCCCTTCTAGGTCTTTGATCTCCTTGAGTGTCCCCGAATACGAATATGCTGAGAGCGATCTCGTTTGTAGGAGAACGATAAGTCCTTAGGAAAACTCTTATCCCGGGGCTGCACGGTGACTCGGTGGGTGAGACACTACCCTCTCAAGCCTGCAGCCAGTCATGTAGTGCACAGCTGCCTGGAGCTGTAGCTCCCGAGTTCCAACACCCTCTTCTGGCCCCTAGGGCACCCACCACCACACACACTCGCTCGCATGCACACACACGTATGCACATACACACATAATCCCCCAAACCTACGTGGTGGAAGGAGAGAATTGGCTCATGTAAGTTGTCCTTTAACTTCTATTTCAAGTGCACACATGCACGCACACACACACACACACATACACACACACGCGAGCGCGCGCACACACACACATGCAAAATAAATAAGATGTAATACTTTTTTTAAACTTTATCCCTCAGAGCTGTTATTATATTTGTTATATTCCCTTTACAACAATTGTTTTTAGCATTCCCTGTAACATTGGTCTCCAGAGGTTTTGATCATCTCTCAGCTTAGTAGGAATCCTTTTTGAACACACCCTCAAGTGTGTTTATTTATATGTAAATTATGTTCATACATAGCCATTTTATGTAAAATAAATCATGAATTCTATATAAAAATAATAAAGGGGACAATAAAGTAATTTTTAAAGTAAAATTTAAAGTTAACCTACCACAAACTTACTATATTCTTGGTTACCAGCTTTTTCTGTATATTTTACACATTTGGCATTCAGATGTGTTGCTACTTGTGATGGCTTTTTTATTAGCTCCTTTCGCAGGGTACATTGCATGTATCAGGCAAAAATGATCAGTAACACAATGGATATAAGCTCATATTTTTAAAGTTCCATCTTTAAATTTTAAACTTTCTTATTTCTGTTTTATCTATTAGATGAAGTCTCACTATAATATAACCCTGGCTGGTCTCCAGCTGGGAATCTTGCCTCAGCCCCCTGTGTGCCAAGATCATGCCTGTTTAATTTACAACTAAAAATAAAAATTATGTCTGGGTGTGTATATGAGGTGAGGGTATGTGTGCAAGGGTACTCATGTGGAGGCCAGTTTTGTGGAGGTGGTTTTCTCTTTACCCAGGGACCAGCCTCAGGTTGGAAGGTCTATACTGCAAGCACCTTTACCCTCTAAGCCATCTCCCTGTCCCAATTTTCAAAATCTTAAAACAAATTTCTAGTGGTGCATTTTTGTAATCCCGGCACTCGGGAAGCAGAGGTCATTGTCAGTCAACTTAGAACACAGGATAAACAAGCGCATAGACCTTGATTTTAGTAATGACTTGTTGGTGCGACACCAGAAGAACAGACAACAAAGGCAGGGACAGCTAGGTGGGAATTCATCAAACTGAAAACCTGCAGTGCACAGGAAACTGCCAAAGTGAAGACATACCTGTGCCACTGGAAGCTATCTACAGGCATCCCCTTCTTCCTGTCTGGTCAAGGTTAGCATCTAAAGTATACATTGGGAACTTTTTTGCTTTCTCTTGCTTTTGATACAGTGTCTTGCTTTGTAGCTCAGGCTAGTCTTGACCTCACTATTTAGCCTAGGTCAGCTTTAGTCTGAGTGCTAAGAATGTGGGCGTGTGCTACCATACCCAGCACAGGATTCTTATAGCCAAGAAAAAAGAGAAAGGGAAAGGAGAAGGGAGGGGAGAGGAGGGAGGAGGGGCGCAGGAAGGCAAGAAGGAAGAACAAAGGATCTGAATAGACATTTCTCTCAAGAAGACATGCATATGAATGTTTAGCATTACTAATCTTCTGTAAAATGCAAATCAAAACCTTAAGATTCCCCTCACATCTGTTAGAGTGGCTGCTCAGAAAGCAGCACAAAGCTAGGGTGTGGAGAAGGGAGAATCCTTGCACACTGGCAACAATGTAAATTAATATAGCCATTGTGGGAAATAGTATGGAAGTTCTAAAAATTGAAAATAGACGTGCCATTTGCTCCAGCAAGCACACTGATGGGTGGATATCCAACAAAAGCAAAAATCATCGTCCCAAAGAGATACCTGCACACTCGTGTTCCTCACAGTGCCACCCACAATGTCAAGGACGACCACGTAATTCCTGTCAGTGGATAAATAGATACAGAAAGTAGGAAGAGAAGAGAAGGATAGAGCCGGGGTGGGGGCGGGGAGGTGGGGGAGGGGGGGGAGGCAAGCTAAGTGTCTAACAGTAGATAAGTGGGTCCATGTGGGAAGTGTGTGCGCGTGTAACAGAAGAGCATTAGACCTTTAGAAAGAAAGAAATCTCATCGCTTTCAAGAACGTATGTAGATGTAGAAGATACTATGACAAGTTAAGTAAACCAGACACAAAAGGTCAAATACTGCAAGATCCCCCTTTAATAATCTAAAAAGAGAAACTCGTAGGGCCAAGTAGTAAGATAGAGGTGAGGAAGGCCCGGGGGGGAGGGGCGCGGGAGTGCTGTCATCAGGCAGAGGCGCAAGGTTTGTAGTTCTGACTCAGTGTTGCTGTACAGCAGAGTCTATAGTTAACAATATGGTAGTATGTATTTAACATCAGTTAAAAGGGTAGATCGTAAGTGCTCTTACCACAAAAGAAAAAAAGTAAGCCATGTCTTTTTAAATAAATAGAGAGAATAGGGGAATCTTTAGAAGATCTTGGTATTTGTTTCTCCTGGCTTTCTTTCCAAGCTTGAAAATACACATGCAAGACTCAAATGTAAAGAAAATATATTTGATTATTTGATTGTAAGATGTGTTACTTGATTGGTTCGAGCCGTTAACATGCTTCTTGCTGTCATCTGGCATTTGTTGAGTTCCCCAATTGATGGAAGACTAGATTTGAGGTTGTCATCCCCTTCCCACAGCTAACAAGCCTTTAATCAAGGCACAGAGGAGCTCTAAGTAAGCCTTGCTTTTGAATCTGCGTATTAGGAGGGGGCTGGGCGCAGGAGCTGGAGGATGTCACGGCACAGTGATTAATGGTCCCTAGGAACTGAAAAGGAGAGTAATATACACAGCATTTCTACCCCCTGGAGTAGGAATGCAAACACCATTGTGCAAAGCTGTGCATCGTCACTGACTTCCTGGTAGCTGGAGAATCTCATGCACTCTTCTACCACAAATAAAACTGTCAGAGAAGTGACAGAGCTCACAAGGCTGACCGTCCTACTTAAAAAGAATAGCTCAAACACAGTGAGCCAGAAAATTAATTTTGTAGCTGATTGAGAACTGAGTTGTTTAATAAGAAATGAGAAAATTGGGACTTTTCTTGAAAAGCCTCAAACACCCAAATATCTGTTGATTCCAGCTCTACATTTGGTTTCTTAAGTGTGCCGAATTCCTGGAAACCCCTGCTTAGAGCGATCTAAAGGAGAAGCATCTCTTTGTAATGGAGTGACATCTATTTGGCCTGGTCTGTGATCGATTTAGAGGACCACACTGCTGATGGTCTCCAGAGATGGTTGTCTTGTGTGTAGGGAGAACCCTAGCGTTGCAGAATGGCTTGTACCATTTCAGAAAGTAGTTCTTAGGTAAAGCTCTTTCTCTCTCTTCTCCCCAGTGACTCTGTGGTTTTTAATAATAACCCTTTTCCAAATGCTAAGTGAGAAGCAAGCCATTTTAAATTATAAGTAAGGAACTGTGGAAGCCTACAAAAAAAAAATCTAAAGTTTGTGTGAAAAGTGGTGGTTTAACTGCCTTTGGGTGTCACAAACGACAGGAGAGTGTGTGACAGTAACAGTAGCTTCACTGAGGACAGCAGTAACATACTTTAGCGGAAAACCGTCTATTCACAAAAATTGTTAAATTGTTTGTTGCCCACAGTTCATATTATTTTTATTCCCACTAACTTTCTGCATTGTCTGATTTGTATTGGATTTTTTAAAAAATTATTTTCTATAATATAAAAAGAGTGAAATATTGATTCATGGAAATAAAGCCATACTTCAAAGTAAAAAGAAAGAAAAACCTTTGCACTCTTTTTCTATTTGTCTTGTTTTTTAGAGTGTCACTATAAATTACATCTTAAATTGCTGTGATCTAAATTAAGACAGCATCAGATGGATTAAGCCCTGACTTTGGTTTCCAAGTGGTTACACTTTTCAACTGTATTTGCAAGAGTTTATTTTTAGTCAGGCTGTGGTTATTTTTAGACTCGCTTCTGTGTCACTAGGAAATGTGATGCCTGTCTTTCCATTGTTGTTTATCAGGAAGTCCTGGGGTACAGGCTGTTGAGATCAACTCACACTGGAATGCTGCCTCTTCTGGCAGATAAAAATATGAAATATACGTGGAGGAAAACATACATATTGACAGTATGCCTATTTGTACTAAATCTCTATTATTATTTTAACCTCTTCTATACTGAGCAGTAGACCGAGGTTTTTAGAGAATGCCAGAAATACAAGGTTGGGGTTCCCCCTGCTGGCGTGCATCCCGGACTCCTGAACAGACCTTGGAAAAGCAGAAAGGCCTGGGAGAGAGATTAGAAACAGCAGTGCTGGCTTCTTTCAAGAGACCTGATGACAGAGAGGGGAAACAGGGCACCACTTCTTTCCCCCTGAAAATGTCACATAAAAAAATTGGTTGATTTAAACATTGTATTTTATACATTAGAGAAAACAAATCTTAACACTACAGTACTATACTACAGTACAATACTACATTGCTTTTGAATGCTGCTGCCTCTATGATAAGCTGCTTATACACACTGCTTCTCAAGTGCTTTATGTTGTAACCTAAGGAATAATAAACCAGCGGATCCACAAAAGGAGTTCATTCCCCTGAAGAAAGTGCAGAGCGGGCATTGTCACAGTAAATTAAAGCGCTCGCATTACAGCCGACAGATTCCTGTTTTAGCATTTCAGAGGGTGACGTGACATCCTGTGATTGTGTCTGCCCATTTACCATTGCTGCTTTTCAATTTGCCATGTGTATGTTTGAGACCGTTCTTTATTTTCCTTCGTAAATGCCAAGTAATATTAATGGCTCATTTTGAAAAAGAAAAATTTTAATTGACTCCTAAAAGTCACCTCTGAACTTTGTATTATGTTTGCATTTTAAAAGCCTATTCAATCAAATTAAAATATTGTATTTTCAAATTGCCTTTCAGTAATGCCGTCAACCTTTTAAGCAATGTTCCAGTCTCTTGTTTGGATGTTCTCATTTGTCCATTAACCCATGAAGAAACAGCCCAAGAGGCGGCGACTCTGGATGAACCGCCCAGTGATAAAACAGCCGAGGAAGACCCAGCTTTAAAGAGCAGTACCATGGTATACAATGGCATGAATATGGAGGCCATTCAGGTCTTGCTCAGTTTTATGGAGAAGAGAATTGACAAGGTAAGGTGCTAGAGTGAAGGCCGGGTGTGCCGGCAGAGAGGCAGGTCACACGGCGTGCGCTCCCATCGAAGCTCGCTGTGTAGACTTGGCATGCTAGATAGCTTTACTTTAAAAGTATTTTATCATAATAATGAGGAATGGGCAGAAACCAAGTGAGTTTATTTAATGTTGAAAATTGCATTTTTACAACACCAAATTTATAACTCGTGTCTGAAAGTAAAGGAAAGGGTATTAACTGCTTTGCATAGCTACTTTGTAAATGTTAAAGTAAAAACTAACCTACTCTAAAATGGCATCTTCAAAAGTGTTTCCCCTTCAGTTTTCTCTAGTCCGTCACTCAGTTTCTCTGGCAGATGTGTTGAAAGGCAGCAGTGTAGCATAGATGGATCTGAAAAGCTGTTGCTTCACTGAAGCACATTAGCTGCGCTGGTGTAAACCCAAGAAAACATAGGGGAAAAAAACCAGAAAAGACAAATATAGATAGTAAAATAAAGATAGTTTATGGAAATATTATTTAAAGTAAAGCCTTGGTATCATAAGCTGTATCCTCCCATCGCTCCTCTTCCCTCCCCTGAAAAAGAAAAAAAGTCTTCGTATTCTCAGGTTACGTGGAGGAGAGCCACACCCTTAGGAACTGAACTAATATGGCATGCATGGTTTTCTTTATAGGGAAGCAGCTATAGAGAGGGTCTAACTCCAGTTCTCAGCTTATTAACAGAATGTTCCCGAGCCCATCGGAACATCCGAAAATTTCTCAAAGATCAGGTAATTGCTTCCATCTTAAAGTTAAAACTTTGTATATATGTTGTTAACATAGAACTAATAAATTCTCATGATAGTTCTCTTTCAGAAAGTCAGAAACCTCCCAGACAGAAATAAATGATCTTGTGTACGTTGTTACTCATTCATTTACCCAGTAAATGTTTCCTGAGGTCTGTCACGTGCTGTTTGTTAAACACTGCTCTGAGTGCTCAGCCCCGTGAGGGTTTCACTCTTACAGGCTGTACCTTATAGGAGATTTTTTTAAAAAGCTGTGTAAGAGTAGGGCGTGATGAGTGTCCTACAGTCGGGGAAAGCAGGGACGGAAAGGAGGGTTGAGGTACAGGAGCAGGTCCTTAAAGAGGTGAGAGCGAGCAGAAGGTTGCGTAAGAAACAAGTGTCTCTGAGAATGCTGAGAAGACTCCGTCAGAGAGAAAGCGTTTAGGGTGCTCAGATGTGGAGCTTTAGGGTGCTTAAGAGGAAGGAAGAAGGCAACCAGTGTGACTAGACAGAAGACTGAAGGGAGAGACTGTCAGTGCAGTGAGAGAGGACACAGGGCTGATGACAAGGTTGGAGAGCACTTTGGATTCTCTCTAAATAAGACGAGAGAACACTGGAATGTTTCCAGGGGGAGTGAGAGGACCCCATGTGTGTTGAAAACATTTCAAGCGCTGTGGGTAGGAGAGCAGAGTGGAGCCTGAGTGGACGGCTGCCACAGTACCTAGTGAGAGCGTCCTGAAAACGACCGAAGGGGGTAGATGGTGGTACAGTCGTGGCCAGCTCACACAGTGCACTGATAGATTGGGCCATACGCTGAGAAGAAGCGATAAGCTTTGAGCCTTTTAGATTCTGTCTTAAACTGAAGACTTTGACAGTAGTGGACTCCCTAAAATTTCAGTTTCAAATATCTTCTTTAAGTGCCCCTTAGTGCTTTCTTCCGGCCTGTCTCACCCCGTGGACACTGTGCCTTTCTTGTCGCTCCTCTGCACCCTCAGCTCTCTCCAGCCGAGGCACGCTCTTCCACACTTCATGACTGTAGTCACTGCTTTCCAGACAGCAGGAACTGTGCTCCTTCTCAGTCTGCCCATTTTGAAAACAAAATAAAACAAAACAACAAAATGGTTCACTCAGCCTTCTATCTACTGTGGGCTGCTACTGAGCACTTGAACTGACCAGTGTCCCTTAAATTTAAGGCCACCAACACCAAGTGGCTTCCCGGCATACTCCAATACATTTTAGGCTCCTTTTTCTTCAAACAAAATCCCATGTAGCCCACGCTGTCCTCAGACTCACTATACAGCTGAGGAGGGCCCCAGCTGCTGATCCTCATGCCACTGCCTCAGAGTGCTAGGGTTATGTGTGTGCACTACTGCACCGAGTGTATGCAGTGCTGGAGCTCCATCCCAGGACTCGGCATGCTAGGCGAGCCCTCTGCGGACAGAGGAGGTACATGCACTGCATGCAAGTTTCCACCTTCTTGAAACTCTGGCTTCATTTGGTTCTTGGGACACAGTAGAGACCTTTGCTGGCCAGCTTCCCAATCCTAAATGTTTGCGTGCCTAAGCCAATGCATCTTGTGCCTTCTTCTCCTCCCTTGCTGCTCACACTCCAATGTAGTGATTGCAAACATATCTATATGCTGATGGTTCCCAGGTATGGATGCTGAAGTTCAAACCTGAGCCAGCCTCAGATCCCTGACGTTCATGATGAGCCGCTCATGTTGACTCTTGGCTATGTCGTGGTTTTCCTCTGGTACAGCCTAAATTGACACCATAACCTCCCACCTCCTTTCCTGGTTCTTCTTCTTTTCCCATGCCACTACTAGCACCATACTTTATTTCACTGGCCATTTATAAATTAATCCAGGCCATTTGGTCAATGGTGAAAGTTAAGTAGGCACCTTACTGTGTATCAAGCACATGAATAATGCTGATAAAAGGCCCCAGAAAGCAGGAACTTGTTACTTTAACACAGATACCTTAAAAGCATGGTCCCTGTTTCAGCAAGATAAACTAGCCAGCTCAGCTTGTTTAAAAGTTTGATTCGTTTAAGGCATTCTACCTTCACTAGAAGAACTTGATAAAGAATATCAAATGAAAAGATTTAATGGGGCTGGAAAGATGGCTCAGGTAAGGGCACTAGTTGCTCTTCAGATGACCCAGGTTCGATTATCGGCACACATCTGTCTGTAATTCCAGTGCCGTCTTCTGGTCCCACAGGCACCGCATGCACACCGCGCCTGGCCTACATGGACATCTTGCACAGACAGACATGTAGGTAAAACACCCATACACATAAATTAAAAGATATACTTCTTTTTAAAAGAAAATATTTGATTTTCTTTGTTTTTATGTGTTAATAAAAGGAAGATGAAGCTTCAAGTAAACTGTCTATGCTTACTTTTTCTAATAAGTTAAAGGACCCTACTTGTTAGCCACATACTGTGTAGATGCATGGCAGGACAGGGAAATGCATAACTGTAATGAAATCCCTAGGGCAGGACATTCTGAAGACTACTGCGGGGGTGGGGCTGAGGGGGTCTCACCATTCTGGAGGCCCAAGGCTGAGAGATCGAGTCCAGTGATAGCCCTCTTACTGCCGTCCCAAGGGCATGCAGGGCTTCACATGGCACATTAGTTACACTGCTTGTTGCTGGGACGAAATCCCTGACAGAAGCAACTTAAAGGAGGAAGAACTTAGCCTGGCTCATGGTTTAAGGGCATGGTCCACCGTAGTAGGGAAGGCATGGTAGCAACAGCAGCTTCAAGTTGTGACATAAGGCATATAAGCTGATGGTTCATATTTCATTGTAGCATCCCTTCAAAGGTACAGAATGGAGGCAACCTGTCTGAAAACAGTAACAGGTGGCTGGGGTGGTGGCCCAGTGGGTAAGAACGCTTGCTAGATAACCACGAAGACCTGAGTTCAAATCCTCATTACCCTCATAAAAAAGTTAGGCATGGCCATGCGTGCCTGTAACTTCAAGCTACAGGTGCTTAAGACAGGAAGAATGGTGAGGATTAGTGGCCTAGCTGTGGGTGCACTGAGAGACCCTGTCTCAAGGGAATAAGGCAGAAAAATGATAAACAGGATGCCCAGTGCCCTCTGGCATCCATGTACATGCCTGCATGCAGGTACGCACACAATAACAGCAAAAAGTACAAGGTTTCAGAGAGCAAGGCAAATTTCTTCATCTTTAAAAAAAAAAATGACTATTTCTTCCAGTATACAGCGATGGCACAGCTACTAGGTATATATTTCCATCCCAAAAGAAAAGCAGAAGTGGGGAATGGGCTCAAAGGTCCAGGGAGGGTCAGTGGGAGTGGGACCTCTAAAAGTTTGGCATCTAGGGCTGGGCGTGGTGGCACACACCTTTAATCCCAGCACTTGGGAGGCAGAGGCAGGTGGATCGCTGTGAGTTCAAGGCCAGCCTGGTCTATAAAGTGAGTCCAGGACAGCCAAGGCTACACAGAGAAACCCTGTCTCAAAAACCAAAAAAAAAAAAGTTTGGCATCTTAAGCACTCTATAGTCTCCTACAGTTTTGCTGGACATTGCCCAGATGACTGCTTGCTACTGTCCATGGCTTTTCTGAGCTGACATGTTGCTGCTCACCCTGTGTTCCTTAGGTCCCAGTTAGGGCACCACTCCAGCATCTCCCCTGTGTGTCATCCCACCAGACACTCGTGGCAGGGGCTCTGAGCCCGGTGCATATTTCTGCTTGGCCTTCTTTGAAGTCTTGGTTGTCACCATCAAGACCTCATGAGCCTTCGCTCTGCACACCTGCAGAACCAGCGCCGTGTAGGTGGCTGAAGAGCCTACCTCTCATAGGAACTCTGCTTCTGCCTGCTTGAGCCACTGCTGCAGCCAGCGAACGCTGCTGGTTGAACACAGGGAAACAAATCCTGAGGTGGTCTTGGATAGTAAGCCAGTAGAGAGCGCCCTGGACTCAGTCCCTGAGACAGTGCTATCCTGAAAGGTGTCTTGGCCTGTGCTGAGGGGTGGAGCATGGCCTAGAAGATTGAGGAGATGGCCTGAGGCTTTTATGTAAACCTCACAATTAGCATTCTTGCTGGTCTCTAACAGTCTCTCTTCCTACCTTCCCTAGCCATACCCTTAGCCACTTTTCCTGTTTCTTCCTTGGGTAAGCTGCAAGTTTTATGAGTCTTCCATTTCCTTTTGCTTCCAACACTTACTCTAAATCTAACAGTAGCCAGTAACACTAACATCATAACCCAAATGGTTTATTGTTTTGAAATTTTCTCTGGCCAAATAAACTAGTCCAGCACTCCTAACTTCAGCCTCTGCAGTCCTAGGACATGGAGCCAGTGTGGTCAGATTCTTCATGACCGTGTAATAGTGATTGCCTCCCCCCCCCCCCCCGTTCCCATCAGTGTCTCATTCCCATCCAAAATTAGCTCCCTAGCTTCTTCCTTTTCTGAGCCCTTAGCAAAACTTCCAATTATACTGTTCCCAGCACTCGAAACTTTGTAGCCTGTTCCTCCAAATAGTCCTAACCTCTTCTAGTCATCCAGTTCCAAAGCTGCCTCCCCATTTTCAGGTATAGTTATAGTAACAACCCTACTCTGGTACCAATTTCCTATGTCAGTCTGCTCATCACTAGTATATGGAAATACCTGGGGCAGCCTAACTTTATAAAGCAAACAGATTTTCTTTAGCCCTGGAGATTTTAGAGTAAGGCACTGGCATTGGCTTTGCTCTGGTGAGGACTGCATGACATGTGACAGAAACACATATGCAGGAGCAAGGGGTCACATCTCACAGCAGAAAGCCAGTGTGAGCTCACCCTAGGCATGTTTGCCCCAACACGGCCCCAACCCCTGTTGTTCAACTGCTTCCTGACTCCTAGTGCTAATTCTAACTCAAAGACATGACTTCCTCTCTTCCTCTATCTCCCTCCTATCAGCTGCCAAAATATACAGCTTGTCTGTCCTGTTGTTTTTCTTTCAAACTCTTAATAAAATGGCCCTTGGACTTCAAAGAAAGGAAAGGAAGGGTGGAGGGAGAAGAAGGAACGAGAAGGAAACAAACTTCTAGAGAGGATGCGCTGTGCATAGTGCTCAAGAAAGGCAGACTTGACATAGCATGTGGTCCAGGGTGTGGCTCATTGGTGGAGCATGTGCATGCCATTCAGAAGGCCATAAACTCAATCTCTAGCACCAAGGGGCACATGACAGATCATTAGCTTTGATACTACTATAGCTGAAGTCTAGCTACTTACTATACATAGTAGCAACCACCTTATTAAATTCAACTCATGCATACGCAAAGGAAATTGGCCTTGAGTGCTCTTGTGTTTGAGCGATTACAAATGAAAACAGTGGAAATTTACTGACCCAGGTTGTATTGATCTAGAGACTTAAAGAAGAGATACTGTGTTTGAAAGAGAAACTGGATACAACTTATGAAAAAATTGTTGGGGTATATAATGTAAGAAGAGATACATGTGTCATTTAGGAGTGACAACAGAGTATTAAATCTTTAAGAGACCAAAAAAAAGTAGCTGACAAATTTTTGCATGCTAACCTTTGTCTGTAGTTGTACACACTGAATATTATTACGGTAGATGCATTCTGTAGAAACCACCTGCCTAGTGTCTCAGCCTTCTAGAAACAGGAATTACACCTGGTAGAACTGACTCAGTCAAATAAGAATGTGTTCTGCAATGACATTATGCCTTCCATTCTGCTCCACCCTCCTAGAGATACTTATATATGGACCTTATGAGCAGATTCCTTGTCCGGCATTTTTGTCTCTATGTTTTAATTTATAAGCTATATTTCCAGTACCTGTATTTCCTGGTATATTCACTGTGGAAAAAGAGATGGAAGAGGGAAAGTTAGTTAACTGTGTCAAATAAATGCTGCCTGTCTACAGTCTGTACAGGTGCACAGTAAATCGTTCTTCAGCTGTGCAGCGTGCCTCGTTTCCTGGCTCAAGGCCTGTTACATAGAAGACCCTTGCTGTGGTTTGGGTGTAGTTTCTCTAAGAACATGTGTTAGAGACTTGATGTCCCCAGAGTGGCAGTGGTGGGCGGTGATGTGGAACTTTTGAGAAGAATGGCCTCATAGGAAGTCCACAGGGGGCACTGCTTCAGCCAGATCAGGGTTGTTCCTGTGAGGCCCTTCAGCTCACTGGAGCTGGCCTGACCCTTGAATCACTCTCTGGCTTTCTGCTTATGTGTATGTGATTCCTTTCTCCCTACAAACACCCACGCCTCTGTGACACCATCCTCAGTTAGGCCCTCAACAGCAATAGAACCAGGGGATAGGATCACCTGATCTTGGGCTTTAAATCTCCAGGACTGTAAACTAAATAAAACTCTCTTCTTCATAAAATTAGCATACCTTGAATATTTTCTTATGGTAACAGAAAATGGATCGATATGCCATCTATTGAAAATCACTTCCCTCTAAATCAACAAATATTTATTGGATACATATAATATTCCAGGGACCAGGAAAAAGATTAATAAAGAAAGAGAGAAAACTGTCCCTATGGAACTTTTTTTTTTTTTTGATTAGGATAAGCATTAGGGTTAGCAGAGATGATCAGAAAGCAGGACACATCCCAGAGCATGGATGTGTGCTTCATAAGAGTCACAGAATGCACTTTAGTGGAAAGAGGCACACAGTAAATACTATGCCAAGTGGTTGGAGTGTGAGGAGGATTGTAGAAGACTAATAATGGGAGGTGGGAAAGGAACAGTAAAGAGTTAGTGGGGGCGAGGTCAGGGAATATTTTCTGTAAGTGACAGTTGCACAGAGAACCACAGGGAGAGACAAAGGTGGCAGTGGTGGGGTGGGAAGCATCTGTTATTGTAGCTAGCAGAGAAAAAAATACCTGGTGAAGAAAGGTCATCTCTTCCCCCAAATGCTTGAATCTATAAATATTTTAGATTTATAATATTTTAGATTTGGGGGGGTCTACATAAGATATTTTGTAGTGGGATACCAAATATAAATATGAAAATTTTCATGTTTTGTATATACCTGATATTCAGAGCTTTAAGATAATTTATACATTTTTAGCATACCTTCACTTAACCTCTTTCATGAAATTCATTTCCCTTGTCACATACAATTTCTATTTGTGACATCATGTCACCACTCAAAGGTTCCAGATTTTGGAGTTAGGAATATTCAACCTGAAATAGCCGTTTTAATTATAAAATTAAACAACTAAAAAACATAAATACAGATTTTTTAAAAATTAAATCTTGCATATGGTGCTAGAATTAAAAGAATTAGGAAGTCAGTATGGTCAGGCACTGTGGCGCACACCTGTAATCCCAGCACTCGGGAGGCAGAGGCAAGTGGATTGCTGTGAGTTCGAGGCCAGCCTAGTTTACAAAGTGAGTCCAGGACAGCCAAGGCTACACAGAGAGACCCTGCCTCAAAAAAACAGCAAAAAACAAAAACCAAACAAAGTCAGTATGGCTTGAGCTCTGAGGAAGTATGGGAAAGAATGGGAAACCATGGGTGTTGGTGCGTATGGGGAGGTGTGTGTGTGTGTGTGTGTGTGTATGTGTGTGTGTGTGTGTGTATGCATGCACACGTCTGTACAGGGCAGAAGACAGGACAACCTAAGGGGTTGATTCTTAGACACCATCTACACACTCCCCCCCCTCCCTCCCTGTCCTGAAGCTGGCCAGCTAGGCAGGGCTGGCAGGCAGCAAGCTCCAGGAACCCTCCTGTCTGCACTTGCCCCCATGCTAGGACTGCAAGCCCACGCCTGGTTGTTTTCTGAGTACTGAGCTCAAGTCCTCACGCTTACACAGAAATTGCCTCACTGGCTTTTACTCTTCCCTTTTTGTCTCTGGAGTCAGTCTTGCTCTGAGGGGCTAAAGCAAACTTTGAGGTCTTCTCCTCCTCTCTAAGCCTTCCATGCACGTGGATCCTAAGCCTCTGTGCTATCACACCCAGCAAGAAAGAGGAATGTGACAGACTTTTGAACTCATTTTTGCTGGACACCAGCAACACTGCAGGTGCTGAGATAGCCAGATGACACGGAAGACATGTTTCTGTCCAGACAGAACCTTAGTGCACACATGTGATTATGTGAGGCCTGGTTATTGTTGGCGATGCTGAGGGCTTATTTCATTTTATTTGGAAGTAACAGTTATTTGTACTTGTAACTCTTATTCAAAACTAAGTGTAGTTTTTCTTAAGACTGACCAGTTGCATGGTGCCATTCTCATGTACCCCAGGACCCTTGATTAATGATTTTTTTTTCATTTATGCAATCAGGTTTTACCACCATTGAGGGATGTGACAAATCGACCGGAAGTTGGCTCAACTGTGAGAAATAAGCTGGTGCGCCTCATGACACATGTTGACCTTGGAGTCAAGCAAATTGCTGCTGAGTTCCTTTTTGTCCTTTGCAAAGAGAGAGGTAGGTTAAACTCTGTTTGCCTTATGCTTCTTATCATATGGAGGAAATGTGAAAAAATGTCCTGGTGGGTATAGTATTTTACTCCAGTCTTTGCAGAGCTGTCTACTTACCTGTTAAGAGCGGCTGTGCAGATGACAGGGAGTAATAATCTTACAGCCTTGTTGTATGCTCGCGAATTCCTTAGGCAATGCAGAAAACACACTTTCCAAACACACAGGCAGCTAAACTTTGTCCTGTGTATATTTAACCCAGACCTCAAAGCATCTCAGGCTTGGGAACCGTTGTATCCCAGCAACCACATGGTGGCCTCCAGCCATCTGTAATGAGATCTGGAGTCATCTTCTGGTGTGCAGGTATGCATGTAGGCAGAACACTGTATACATAATAAATAAATCTTTTGAAGAAGAAGAGGAAGAGGCGGCGGAGGAGGAGGAAATAGAAATCGTCTGCCTAGTAGATCAGACGCTGCTGTTTTAGTGACCAGGTGCAGTTCTCATTTGGTCCCTCTAATTCTTCTTAAAATTGCAGTGAACGTTTGATTTCCTCACTGAGTCCTTCAGGCTGTTATCACAGAATGTTACCTGTTTAATATACTAGATAAAAGTCCAAAAGTCTATTAAGACCTGGCCAGTGATAATATCATTTCTTCTTGTTTATTAATATCTTTGTACAAAAACCACTGAAACATAGGGGAGGGGAATAAAGGGAAAATGGGAGGGAGGGAAGAATGGGAGGATACAAGGGATGGGATAACCATTGAGATATAACAAGAATAAATTAATAAAGTTAAAAAAAATAAAAGAAAAAAAACAAAAACCACTGATTTTTATCTCACTTTTTTGGAAGAATCTTAGTTTTGAGAGATAATTCAGAGATGAAAACACTCCTCTCAAAATATTTATTTTTCACTTCTGGGAATTGAACTAAGGGTCTCACACGTGCTAGTCAATTGCCCTCAAAAATCCTAAATCTTCTCTTCTCTTAAACCTCATTACCTGACTTTCTAGTTCAGCCACTTAAGTTCCTGTAAAGATGGTACATTATTAGCAATATAATTGAAGTGTTATTATAGTGTTGATAACAGCTTTCAGACGTGACAGTTGTCATGTGCTTGACATCCTGTGCTTAAACCCACTCAATTCCCGCCAGGACCCTGGGAAGGTAATACACTTCACTTTCATCTTCTTGAACTTTTAACTTGTGTGATCTGAGAAAAGATTGATCTGCGTCTTGTAGTCAGGTGCTTATCATAGTTCCTTACGTGTGCTGCCAAAATAGTGGCTGAGTGAGTCTGTTTTTCTTAGATCCAAAATGAGCTATATGGAGACTGGGGATACGGGTTCGTCAGTAAGTGCTTACAGAATAACCTGAATTGGAAGGAAGGAAGGAAGGAACGAAGGAAGGAAGGAAGGGCCTCAGCTATTGGTCCCACCTTCTGCCCTGTTGTAAGAGTCTCTAGTGTGTAAAGTGACAGAAGGAAACTGACCCTTTGCAACAGAGCGCTGCTTGGAGAACAGAAGGCTGCAGGGGTTGGAGAGGAGCCACAGCTGCTGAGCCGCAACCCAGTGCTGCTTAAGGAACTGTCAGTTCCCCTCCCTCCACTGCTCCCTGCTCCTTATCTTCTCCCTGCTCCCCCAGATCCACCCCCCTCCGTCTCCCATCAGAAAAGAACAGGCCGCCAAGAGAGCAATCAGACATGACAAAACAGAACGTTGTAAGGCAAGGCCCTCGTATCGAGAGTGGACAAGGCAACCCAACAGTAGGAAGAAAAGAGTCCGAGACACACCCATTCCCACAAAACCACCAAGCTAACAGCTACAACATCTATGCAGAGAGCCTTGTGCGGACCCCTGCAGGACCCATGCCTCAGTCTCTGAGCCGATCTGAGCCCCACTTAGTTGATTCTGTGGGCCGTGTTCTCCGGCTGCCCTGCATCCTCTCTGACTCCTACAATCTCACCATCCCCCTTTCCTCTGAGGGGGGGGGACCCAGTGAAGCCCTCCAATTTAGACTCTCCCCATAACGTCTGCCTGTGGGTCTCTGCGCAGGCTCCCATCTGCTGTGGGAGCACCACCATTGCCCTGGTATATTTTGCAGGCAGGACAGATTGCTGGTCAACGCGGTTGGGTTGGTGTCCGGGTTTCTCTTTCAGGAGCCTGCAGAGAACCTTCCTGCACCAAAGAGACTAGAATGTAGGGGTGAAGGGCCCACGCGGGCACCAGTTTGACCTCTCCATGTTTAATGAGCTGTGCAGATGTTTGTTTTCTTGGCTTTCTTTAAGGTATTTATTCATTTCCTCCAGTTTGTGCTTTCCTGGCTTTCTTTAAGGGATTTATTCGTTTCCTCCAATTGTTTGCTTGTGTTTTCCTGGATTTCTATAAGGGATTTATTAATTTCCTCCTTAAGGACTTCTGTCATCTTCATATAGTTGGTCTTAAGGCCTTTTTCTTGTGCTTTGGCTCTATTGAATAATCAGGATGTCTGTGGTAGATTGCTTGGCTCTAGTGGAGACGTACTGCCTTGGCTGTTACTCTGATTTCTGGCTTCGTCTTTGTTGGGTATCTACCTGTTCCTGGTTTCTGTTTCCTCTCTGGATTTTCAGAATGTGGTGCTGTTGCTCCCTGTTTTACTGGCCTGCTCGGCTGGTGTGTTCACAGGGAATGCCTGCTGGTGTTGGAGGCTGGGACATAGCAACACATGGGGGAGGGTGGGGAGGAGAAGGCACAGCTGGTGATCTGTTGCAGTTCTAGGGTACCAGTAGAGGTGTGCAGGCAGCCCACCTGGTCTTCAGGCAGCTGTGACCTGCAGTTGAGCATGGGGCATCTGTTTGAGTTGGGGGTTGGCATATAGCAAAGAGTTGGGAGAGGGAGGTTAGGAGGTGACGGTCTGTGGGATCCACTGGAGATGTGGCGTGGGGCAGGGGGTCAGGGAGGCTGCAGCTGGTGTTCTGGTGCAGTGCTAGGGATATACCTGAAGGATTGGGGTAACAGAGAGAGAGCAGAGAAGGTCTGTGGGCAGATCGAATAACGTTCTTTTCTTTTCTTTTTTTCTCTTTCCAAGATGGGGTTTCTCTGTGTAGCCTTGGCTGTCCTGCGCTCACTTTGTAGACCAGGCTGGCCTCAAACTCACAGAGATCTGCCTGCCTCTCACCTCCCCTAGGGCTGGGATTATAGGCCAGATAATGTTCAAACAGTCACAGTAGCTGAACGTTCTCTTAAAGACAGACAGAGCTGAGGGGAAGGTGCTGTGGTCAGTGCTCAAACCACAGAGTAATCAGCACTCAGAAGCAAGACACGGATCTTAGAGCGACTAGGCCTGGTGGGAGCACCCAGGTGGGAGCACCCAGGTGGGAGCATCCAGGTGGGAGCACCCAGGCATCGTAAGTACTCACCTGTGTGAGGCCAGCCCGCTTCTCCAGCCAGCCGGAGCCAAGGGGCTAGCTGTGGTCATGCTACCGGCCCATGTTGAGCTGTGACATAGCTAATGTTTCATTATTCTCCACAAAGTTGGTGCTTTCTGGAGATCATGCTACGAGAAAAAAAAGCTAAATTCAGAAAAACAAATGCTACTACCTATTTTCTTTCATATGTGAAGTCTAAATGAGAGAGAGAATACAAATCCTCAATGTAGAAAGAGGACCATGAGATGGGGAGAAGGGCTTGTGGTACCTGGGTAATGGAAGCCACGTAACATGAAAGCAGGAGCGAAGGCTGTCAGGAAGGAGGAAACCAGCGGGAAGTGGGCAGAGGAGATGGAGGAAGTGGGTGAGTAAGAACCAGATACAATGACATGCGCATGTGAGAGTAGCATAATGAAGCTTATCACTTTGCATGCTAACATTTTAATAAATTTTTTCTAAAAATAATCATTTAAAAACTACTTTCTTCAGGCTCCATAAGAATAGTCTACATAGTGTAACCAAAGAAAGTGATATGTGAAATAATTGACTTTCTCAGTATGTGGCAGGCACAGCGGTAGGGGCTAAATTACAGCAATAAATTCAGCCCGGACTCCCTTGGCCTGTAGCTCATGCCTGCAGTTCTCCTTGGGCCTCTGTCCCTGTGTCAGGGCCTCAGGCATCTCTCTAGCTTGGTGGTAAACTGCCTCTTACTGTTCATGCTTTTCTTCCTGTCTCTCCAGAGGCCTTCCTCTGAGCTGTTCCTCTCTGTTCTTTGCTTTAATCTTTAAGCTGTCCTTGGGTATCTTCCTTTACCTGTCAGTAGCCTTTACATCTTGGCATCCTGAAAGACTGTTTTCCTTTCCTAGTATCCCTGCTGCTCAGGGAGAGCTCCCCTTGCTGCTAGCTAGCCATTTCCTTTCCAGTTCCAGTAACAGTAGGATGTGCTTCCCACGGCCATGCCCTGCCTACCGACAGTGCTTTCAGCAAAGGCACAGGCTGCCTAAGTCTCTGAAGCTATTGGTATTTTTTCATCTTTTTTAATTTTTATTTTGTATGTACCGGTGTTTTGCGTGCATGTATGACTGTGAAGATGCCAGATCCCCTGGAATTGGAGTCACAGACAATTGTGAGCTGCCATATGGTTGCTGGGAATTGAACCCAGGTCCTCTGGAAGAGCAGCCAGTGTTCTTAACCACTGAGCCATCTCTCCAATCCCTGTATTTTTTTTCATCTTTATCCTACTATGACTTTTATGATAGTTGACACTTGACGGCTCTCAGTAAGCCTGTGCTCAGCAGCCCTAGATGTCCCTTGGCAGCTGTTCTTTTCTGGCTCCACATTTAATGCCTTACGTCCTCCTCTGACCCCTGTTCTCTCTGCTCTCGGCTTCTTCAGGATGAGCCATCATGTTTAGCACTGGACGTCTGTATCTGAATTTCTCACAGCTACTTCCGTCTCCTGTCAGAAACTGAATGCATTTTCTCTAGTGTCCATGCTTCTCCACCTTCCTGTGTCCTTCGCTGACTTCCTGTGTGAAGGAGCCATTGTCTGAAGTTACTTCACCTACCTTCTCTACATGTGAAGCTAGTTACACCTTACAGAGTTTACTTCCTAAATACCATTTTTATTTTTTCTTCCGTTCTATTCCCACACTACTTCTTGTTATATGCCTTTAAAATCATTTTCTTTTCTTTAAAAAAAAATATATATTTATTTACTTATTATCGTGTATACAGTTCTGCCTGCAAGCACTCCTGCAGGCCAGAAGAGGGCAGCAGATCACATTGTAGATGGTTGTGAGCCACCATGTGGTTGCTGGGAATTGAACTCAGGACATCTGGAAGAACAGTCGGTGCTCTTAACTCTGAACCATCTCTCTAGCCCCCTAAAATCATTTCCTTAAAATACTAATGTAGCCATATCTTCTGTTTCTAATCAGATTTTTTGTTTGTCTAGCAGAGGGTTTGTTAGAAAATGTGGATATAATCTTATCATTGTAATCTTTGTAAACTATTAGTCATTTCTCACCACTTGCCTGGTAAAATCCAGAGTTTACTCCCACCCCCTTGCCTCTGTCATGTGCTTTATTTCTGCTCCTCTTCCTGCTTGTCCACTCTGATGCCTCAATGCCACCTGGGCTGCCATTCCCCATGCTGTCAGTGAGCTAAGCTTAGTCTTTGCAGACCAGCTTGGACATCGTCTCTGAAGAGCTCTCTGGCCATTCAAGCAAAGCTGACTGTTCTCCGTCATGCCATTTTCACTTGCTTGTCTTGTTTTCAAGTATTCCCCAGTTGTTACGATATGGCGCTGTAGAGCTTGCATTCCAACATCAAGATTAAGTTGGCAATCTTGTGTCTTACAGGTAGTAATTGTCCCATAAATGTTAAGTAAAAGAGCAGCTATTGTACTCCCTGTGAATTCAGTCTGTGCCCCCCTGTGAATTCAGCATGTTATCTTGTATGTTCCCCACAGTGAGTAACCCTACAGACAGGTTTGTGCCTGCTACAGTGGCAGTCTGGAGGAGCGACTTCATACAGAAGGTCAGAGAGATGGGAAATAGTTATAGAGAAAAGACAACTCAGGATCCGAGGCGTGCACAGAGTAGGAGACAACTTTAGAAAAGAAAACAGAGGATGGGTGAAGGAAAGCTTTTAGACCTATGGCTGGGGCCTGAGCCTTTGGGGACACCGGGGAGGCTACCTCCAGGAAGGTAACACAGTCATGTTTGTATTGAACGAAAGGCTGCCTGGGAGTGTAGTGCAGAAGTGGAGAAGATGGAGAGGACCAGTGAGAGGAGCTGCTGCTGTGCATTTCTAGACGCCATGGAGTTTGACTGGATGGAAGGATTCCCACTGGGAAGGGAGGCCTGTCTCTGAGTGTGCTTTCCTCTCAGTAGTCAGCTGGAAGCTCTGCTTTGTGGTCAAGTGATAGAACTCACATCTGTGTAGGCTTTCAGCGCTGTGCCTGCCAGGGCCGCCTCATCAGGACCTGCTGTGGGGCTGCGCACTCCAGCATCCTCACAGCATCAGCTTGCTGAGAGCCCTTTGATCTGGCAGCATCTTCAGGTGTAACACAGACAGTCACCATGACAAAGGAAAGTGCCTTCCTGTGCACCCATGTGCATCTATATAGCAGCACCAGAAAATGCTCCTTTCCTCAGTAAGCCAGAGTGTCAGTTTCCGCTTCTCCTTTCAGTGTCCAACAGGGTAGTGTACGGTGTGTTGAGCACTGCACTAAAAAGTAGCTAAAGACTTCTCCAGTACGTCTCTGCTGCGGCTTTATGCTCCATTTGTCTCCTTTCTTTGCTTCTTCCCAATTTTGAGTTGTTTAAAATCCCAACAAGATTTCATTTTACTTTATTTTGGAGGCATTCATGTGTCTCAAATCATCTCTGCAACCTGCTTGTCGTAGAATTGGCATATTGTTCCAGTAAAAGAGCAGTAAACATTGATGTCATTAAAGCACCAGGGGTCATGTTACTAACTAACTTCCAGAGGGCGTTTCTTTATAGAAAGAAAGCAGTAAATAGTGTTGTAGTTACTTCTCTTTAACCTCTTCAGGTCTTTTATGGCTCTTGGGGTCTTAGGCCATTTTGTGTCATTTTTTTGAAGATTATTTTATTTGTACAGATGTTTTGCATACATCCATGTCTATGCAGCGCTGTCATGCCTGGTACCTCCGGAGGCCAGAAGAGGGAATGGACCCTTCGGAACTGGAGCTATAGACAGTTACAAACTGCCATCTGGATGCTGGGAATTGAACCCAGGGCCTCTAGAAGAGCAGCCAGTGCTCTTAACCACTGAGCCATCTCTCCAGCCCATGTTGCATCATTCTTAAGTATATTCAGTTAAACTATTTGTTCCTATTGTTTCAGTTAGGCTTGTTGTTGTTGTTGTTGTTGTTGTTGTTGTTGTTGTTCGAGACAGGGTTTCTCTATGTAGCCTTGGCTGTCCTGGACTCACTTTGTAGACCAGGCTGGCCTGGAACTCACAGGGATCCATCTGCCTCTGCCTCCCGAGTGCTAGGATTAAAGGCGTGCACCATCACTGCCCAGCTGAGGCTTTAAATTTTTTAGTTAATTTTTTTTTATAAGCTTCAGGAGTTTTTTCTGGAATCGCTAAACATCTTTATTTTTTTAAAACTTGTAGATGGGGTACAGCTCAGTGGTACTTTGTGAGGCCTGGGGTTCTAGGCGTTAGTGTTCTGAGGGCTTAGATTTGTGGTCCTTGATCATCAGTGGATTTGTATCTGACCGTTAAGATCCTGTCTGGCCTCTGGGAGTATTCAGAGTACCTGTATATCCCGGGCATTTATTTTGTTCCCTTAATAACCCATCATGTTTTCTCTTACTTACTTCAATCACTGCATCTTGAGACACTGGCAACAAGAGACAGCATATCAGAGTTATTCAGAGGTTCAAATTACTATCCCTCATTAAATACTTACATAGTGTCTGCCAGTACCACTGAAAAGGAGTGGAGCTACTGATAGGTTTTAAGGTTAAAATTGTCTAGTTTAAGCTGCATGAGGTAGCACCTGCCTGGGATTTCAGCATTCTGGAGACCAAGGATGATGAGGTCCAGCCCAGCGTGGGCTACATACTGTAAATCTCATTTAATCTACTTATATTACTAACCCAGGCTTCCTTGATCACAAACATAACCAGTTTTTATATCCTTGAAAGGAAGAATAACTTCATTTGCCCCAGGAGTGGGTATTTTCTCTATCAAAGGAGTATTCTCCAGTTGAAGTATTTCAAGATTTAGCACCTTTATTCATGTTGCCCATGCTCTGTATAATCTCATACGCTGACTAGAAGATCCCCTTTTCTTATCTATTTCTCTATGTTAGCCCTTTTTAAGGGCCTCAAGATATTTTTTGTTTTTTAAAATTTATACCTGAATACTATATATGCATTATTTCCACCTCCTCCACTCCTCCCGTGCCCCGACTCCTCTCAGATTCATGACTTGTAATATAATTATATAGTTTTACACACACACACGCACGCACCCTACGGAGTCTTCAGTGTTGCTGTTGTTTGTGTGTGTTTAGGGGATTGGATAGCCTGTCGAGTAGCTCATCCCTGGAGAAGGCCGACTCCTCCTCTCTCAGCAGCCATTGAGTGCCTGTAGCTCTTCATCTAAGGCTGGGACCTTGTGAAATTTCCCATCCATGCTGGCATGCTGACTAACGGTGTCATCATGCAGCCCTTATTTAGGAAGCCGTATTGTTGCGGTTCGATGGGTGCAGCCTCCCCATTGTGTGTGGCAAGACACTGTCAAGGAGCAGACATACTGCATCTCTGGCTCTTACAGTCTTTCCACCCAATCTTCCACAGTGCTCCCTGGGTCTGAGGTCTAGGTATTCATGCAGGTGTGCTGAATGGAACTGTGCACTCCACTGCCACTTACTCCCTGTATTTTGTTCAGCTGTGGACCTCTGTAGTAGTGTCCATCCGCTTCTTTGGTGAGGGATGAGAGCTTTATTTCTCTGTGCATCAGAATAAGTATTTAGATGCAGTTAGAAATAATACTGGATTAGGAAAATGGCAGTAGTAGATTCTCCTGAAGGGTCAGTGACCTCTCCTGCCAGGGATAGTTAGCTAGCTTTACAGTACCAGGCTTGAGCTGGGTGTGGCGGCGCACGCCTTTAATCCCAGCACTTGGGAAGCAGAGGCAGGTGGATCACTGTGAGTTTGAGGCCAGCCTGGTGTACAAATCGAGTCCAGGACAGCTAAGGCTACACAGAGAAACCCTGTCTCAAAAAGAAAGAAAGAAAGAAAGAAACAAACAAACAAACAGTACCAGGCTTGAGTTCCTTCCTATTGAGTGGGCCTTAGAGCCAATTAGACAGCTGTTGGTTAGCTTCAAGATAAATGTGCCACAGTTGCACCACGGGGAATATTTTGCCAGGCCAGTCATAAGCACTGCAGCTAGAGAAAAGTTACTAGCTTTTCTCCCTCGGCAGTTGGGTAGCACCTTGAGATGCTATGAGAGTTAATCCTTAGAGAGGATTAACTTCCAGGGCATTCCAGTTTGAGTCCTGTGTCTGAAGTGAGTGGCATCCTCAGCAGTAAGCTCTTAACTTCAAGTTCTGGGAAGCAACCGAGGGCAGTGGCAATGGCCTGTATGGTTTTTGGGAATCCCTTGGGTCCTCCCTGACCAACAGCCCAAAGTGAGGTTTCCTGTGCTTACAACTGGGGTTTCTGTTAGTCTGTGGCACTTTGTAGGGAACATTATTACCCCACGTGGCATAACTTTATGTGAATTACACACACGTGCACGCGCTTGCGCACCCCCCCAACCCCCCCCTCCCCACATACACTGTATGTGCTTCCTGTGGCTTTTTCAAACATTCTTAGTGTTACTTACCTCTCCTTCCAGCTTCAGTGTGATACTCCATCCCCAGCTGAAGTCCACGCAGACATTTTCCCCTTCCTCCTTTTCAGCACCTAGTTGTCCTTCTCTGGATTTTTTCCAGCATTTTTTTTTTTTGAGGTAAATGCTATGAGTACTGGTGCTATTTCAAATGTAGGTTTCATCATGGCTTTGTACATAGAAAAATGTATGGTTTTGTTTTCTGTAGTTGACCTTAGGATGTCATTTTATGAACATTCTTAAAGCTGAGTAAATGTTGGTTTTTAATCTTTTTATTATATACATAATTGCACGTCTTGAAGTTGTACCTGAAGAAAACAGAGTACTCCTATATAAAGTTGCCAGTGATTATTTACTATATCCCTTAAAAGGCTGTAAGTCTCTCTCTCTCTCTCTCTCTCTCTCTCTCTCTCTCTCTCTCTCTCTCACACACACACACACACACACACACACACACGCACACACGCGCACACACACACACACACGCACGCACCTCTACAGTACAGAGTTCCTTTGCAAAGAGTTTTCTGTCAGCTCATTTAAAGGATAGTACTCTGTCACCAGGGCAATACTTACAAAGACTTGTACTCTGTACCCAGCATCTGAGGCTGTGTCTGTCTGTCTGTCTTAAGTCTGTGCATGTCTGTGTGTCTCTATGTCTGTGTTCTAACATAAGTTTATTTAGTATACATCAAAGAGAAAAGAATGAGGGGTTACTTTTGCCATATACCTTTCTAAAGAGCTCAATGGTTTTAGTTTGTGAGATAGGCAGTTTGTATTCCATTTCCACAGATGAGAAAACTGGGCTAGAACTACAAAATACTTTACCCAAGTTCAACCAGCTAGTAATGGTGATAGTATTGAAACCTAGTCAGTCTAACTCAGTGGGCGTCCAACGTTTATATCTTGTTAACTTTCTGTGTTTGTGTGTGTAGGTGCACATGTGTGCACATATGAAGGCCCAAAGTTGACACTGGAAGTCCTCCTCATGCTGTCCACATGATTGAGGCAGGGTCTGTCGGTTGGCTCTGGAGCTTGCCAGTCCCTAGGAAATCCTGTCCGTCTTGCAAGTGCCTGCCCAGCTTTTCCATGGGTCTGCGGACCTGAGCTCTGGTCTTAGACCTGTGTCACAAGCACTTTATCCACCGAGCCATCTTTCCAGCCTGCCCTGCCCTGCCAAGTGGCACTTTAGCCTGTCCTGTTTGCTAATACCCTTTATGTGTTATTATTTTTTATATATTTTCCTTCCTATCCTAAAAAAAAAATTAAGGTTGTTCATGCCACATGTGAAATTCCAATCTGACTTTCATCATCTTTAGTTTAAAGAAATAAGATTAGAGAAAGTTAATGGGCAACTCTTACCATTGGGGGCAGAAGGCCTCACACTTGCCAGAGTGTGTACAGAAGAGGAATGTCAGAATTCCGATACCTAAAAACAGTATCTGAGTCTTCATGGTAGGTAGGAGCGTTTGCAGGTAGTTCAGCCTAACCACGTGTGCTTCACGGCCTCCCAAAGGGCCTGCCATGGAGGCATCTGCACCGCCCCTGTGCTGGTAAGTGGGTGCGGACGGTGAATACCTTAGGATCCCTGTCTAAAACCCTGTTGTGTTTTTGCAGTGGATAGCCTGCTGAAATACACTGGCTATGGGAACGCTGCAGGACTGTTGGCGGCCAGGGGCCTCTTGGCTGGAGGAAGAGGAGATAATTGGTACTCAGAGGACGAGGACACGGACACTGAAGAATACAAAAATGCAAAACCAAAGTACAGTACCGAGTTTCTATTTACTTAAGTAGCTATGTCTTTCAGTTAGTGGTTTGCCTTCTACTTTCTTTGCTTTCGTTTTCCAGTTCTTTGTCTGGGGAGTTTGAAAGTTTTCTATCTACTGGTGTTTCTAGAGACATTTTCAAATAGTTAGTACCGTAGAGTGTCTTCAAGTGATTGAAGAAGCAGAGGATTTCATGAAACTTACTGCACAGTTCATTCAACAAGTCCATTACCCTCTTTGAAGCAGTAAAAGTGCTGGCGATTTTAGATGCTCACCATCAGCTTAAAGGAGCGTGCTACTCTTTGCCTTTCTTTCCTTCCATGAGACTTTATGACATAGAGCTAACATCAGGAGTTTAAGTTGGCCGTTTGATGTTTCAGTCATTTTCAGTACCCTTGCATAAAACCCGTTACAAGTCAAAAAGTACTGCAACAAGGCACATGACTTCAAAAGGAAAGAAGTTGGCTCCGCACTGAATTGTAATCACACATACACGTAGGAACTTGGCTTTTAACAGGTGACTCAGTACCCTGAAGGGACAAACCTGAAATTCTGTGTTGTCTCTAAGTCAGTATGCACAAATTAGGGCCTTCTTACTTTCTTAAAAGAACCGCCACCTCTCCTCCTTGCCTTTCTCTTCCCTCTGTTCTTTTCCCATCCTTCGCATCCTCTCCAACCATCATCTTGAGTTTTCACTTTCTAGGTGTCATTTGAGCTGAGTTTGCACTGGGTCCCATCACTGGCTGCTAATAAGGCACCCTTCATTTTGGGCACTGTAGGTAGTTCTACTGGCCTTCTTTTAGAGAGTGATATGGGTCATGAAGTAGGTAACCAAGAACAGAAAATCGGAATCTGTGAGATCAAGTATAGATTGTGTTCTGTTGTCGTGAAAATACTAAATTGCATAAAGTGAAAAAAAATTACCAATCTCCAATCAGGCAGGAACAACATGGCCTGTGTGTGGACAAATGGGGTTTGAGTACATAGTATTATCCTTAGCATCCTAACACACTCAGCTTCACCAGGATCTTACAGAATGTTAGCCAGGAGACAAAGGCTCTAGAGAGGCAGAGAGTATGAGCAGTGTGGCTCTTCAGCGGTGAGGTTTAAAGACTGCTGCCACCTAGAGGCTGTGGCTTGAACAGCTCCATCTAGATTTTGAAAATAAAATGGAGGAGTTGTATGTCTTTAAGTCAATATTCTGAACTAGTCTTGCAAGCTCTTGTTTTTATTTATTTCACAAATTGCATATAACACTTCATGTCTTTCCATTTGAAGCTTAAAACTATGCTAGTTGCAAAGTCTCTCTTTTTGTTGTTGCTGTGTGTTTGGGGTCGGGGCTGTACTCACTGTGTTGCCCAGGCTGGTCACAGCCTCACAGACTCGGGTGATCCTCTCTCCTTGGCTTGCCAGGAGCTGAGACTACAAGCACACACCACCATACCCAGCGAGAGTCTCGTCATTGCAAATGATGACAGAATTGACATCAGCGATGTCTCACATCCAGGGCATGTGGACACAGTCACATGCTGTAGAAAACTCCTAAGCATTCCTAGATGGTTGGTGTCTTTGCATTTCAGTATGTCTGGTTGATGTTATCTAATTGATGGCTTTTATACTGCTCATGGTCCTGTGACTAAGAAATATGGGATGGTACCATAACAAGAAGGAGCTCAAAGAAAGCACTGGAGCATTGGGTCTCTCCCAGCACTGTAGGAATCTAACTTCCATTGTGTTTTAGAGGTGATAGAGACCTCGGGAGCGCACCTTTTCTTTGAATCAGGGGTGTCTGACTTGGTTACTGGCTTAGCTCTCTGCCATGGGATGAAATTGTGCTTGGACTTTGCAGCCTTAATGAAATTTTTCTCAGCTCTTACACTTGGCCATTTTTTTTTTTAATCAGTAAAAATTTTAGCTGATAAATCATAAAATCAGTAATGACTGATTTCCCATTAGTTATTACTAAATGTAAAATCATGTGTCTTTGAAATGTAGCTCATTATAAGCAAAAATGCATATTTTCCAGTAGATTACACTCACACCCCCTTTAAATAGGTTGGCGTCTGTTTTTCTGTCAACATACCCCCCTCTCAAGAGGAAAACCTGGTGGAATCTTTAATACCACTTTAAAACATAATCTTCAGCCAGGCATGGTGTGCATGACTGTAATTCCAGCACCCTAAGAGACAGGGCTGGTGGATCTCTGTGAGTTTAAGGCCAGCCTGGTCTATAAATGGAGTCTAGGACAGCCTAGGCTATACAGAGAAATCCTGTCTCAAAAATCAAACAAATAATACATACATATATACACACACATACACACACATATATATATACATATATATACATATATATACATATATATATATATATATATATATATATATATATATATATATATATACACGCACGCACACACATACACGCACACTCTTCCAAGGGTTCTTGTGGAAGTGACAGTGAATAGCATACTTTATCAACAAAGCCACCCTTTGTCACTCTGGGGAGTGACCCACAGCTCTGGAGGAACTTGTTAGCAGCACTTTTGCCAATCTGATCAAACTTAAGAGTCGGCATCTGAGAGGATTGCTCGTTTTACTGTACCCTTTACCATTCAGCGTTGTCAGGGTCCTACTCCGCTTTTCTTATGATACATGTATTCACAACAGTTGCTAGTGTTGGCAGAAAGACTCACGCCTCATCCAGCTGGCCCAAGTCCCGTTGTCAGAAATGTAAGTGGATTCTGATTAATGCACCAAGGTAACCTGTAATCCTTTATTAGAATCTAAAGTCAAGAATTGTGTGGAGCTTCCATCCAGGTTTTGGGACCCAGCTACTTTTATAGCAGTTTTTCCTGTGTCAAAATAAATGTATTTAATAGACTGGAAATGGCTTTCTGCAATTAGGCACTTTTAAACAAAACACACTCATAGACTCAAGTTCCGTGCACACGGACATTTAGCCAGTCGGGCTTTAAGTTTTCAGACTTAGTCCTTTATCAAAAGGAAGCCAGCTAGCTAAACTCTTTTTGTCTGTTGGCTTGTTTGTTTAGTTGGTTTTAAAGAGGATATTTCTTTGTAGCCTTAGCTGACCTAAAACTCACTATATAGGTTAGGCTGGCCTCAAATTCACAGAGATCCACCTGCCTCAGCCCACCAAGTGCTAGGATTAAAGGCCTGTGTCACTATAGCCAGCTAAATTTAATTTTACACTGCTGTCTTTCACACCTCTGAGCATAGAGCTTCTTAATCAGCTTTGGATCCGTAGCCTTCAGACCTGGTTTCCAGGTACCCACAGGTGTCTGCAGGAGGACAGAGCCAGATGTGGCCAGAACCCTGGGGGTACTTTCTGACAGTTTGCACACTAGTTTGTAGGGTCCTGAAGCGTAGAACTATGCTCAGCACTGCTGGGCTAGTTGTCTGACTGTGGTGACCTCAGAAGGACAGTGTCCCCAGCAGCTGTCTCCTGAGCACGCGGTGTCGTGCCTGGCTTTCCCTCTCTCTCCCAGGACTTTGTTGTGCTGCACAGGTCTGGCCATAACTGTCTTGTTGTCCTGCAAATTGTGTAGTTTCAATATTCCTTAAAGTGAATGAACCACAAATCAGGACTTGTAGAGTTTTCTCTTTGCCTAATCTGGGCTATGTTTGTACATACTAGGATTTAGTTAATTTTTTAGGGACTAAGGTTTATGACTAACAAAATACATCTAAAATCTGGTCACAAAGAGACCCTAATTGAAAACAAAATCATCACTCCTTCTGCCCCACCCACACCAGCTCCACATACCTGTTAGCCTCTGTAATACTTGCACTTTCCAAATGGAGCTTTATCAATCTGCAGGCTGACACTGAGGTGAGAATCCTTCTGCGTCACTTTCTCAAACACTGAGGTTATGGGCACGTACCACCACACCGCTTCAGAGAAAGCTTTCTCATCTTCACCCTGCCTACACAACGTAAAATTAGCACTCTAGCCAATTTTAAGTGTAAAAATCAGTGGCAGTCTCTTTTTTTTTTTTTTTTTTCTGTGCAGGTTTCTCTTTATAACCTAGGCTGACCTCACACTCAGCCCTCTTGCCACAGCCTTAACAGTGCTGGGACTATAGGAGTGTACTACTGTGCCCAGCCCATCTCCAGAACTTTTCATCTCCCCAGTAAAACTGCCTTGCCCTGCACCCTATCCTAGATTCTCCCTGTCTGTATGAAATCAAGAAACCGCGTATGTGTGAAATCATATATAATAGGTGTCCTTCATGATTGGCTAATTTCACTTAGTGTGTCATCAGGGTTCGTTATCCATCCTGTAGTACATATCAAAATACCCTCCCATGTTAAAACTGAATGACTCTGTTCTACTATCTAAGCATTGTATTTACCTGATGGCTATCCAGGGCCTCTTGAGACGTCTCCACCCTTTTGCTCCTGTGAATAATGCTGCTAAACGTGGGTGTCTGGTGTCTCTTCAGGTCGCTGCTTTTGTTTCTCTTGCGTCTGTATCACCTGTGGTTACATGTTTAGTGTTTTGAGGAACTGCAAGTTGGTGTACACCTCAGCTACACCATTTTACGTTCCTAGCAGGACCACAGGGCTTTTTTTTTTTTCTGTCTGCTCACAGTGTGTCATTTTCCAGAGGGTACATGCCTATGCTTTCAGTAGTAACTACCAATGGGTAAAAAGCGGGGCTTGTGATTGAATTGCTCCTGCAGTCTACCTGCCACTCCATTCCACCAGTCAGACAGGAGCATGAGCTTGCCCTTCATGAGCGTCCCTGTTCCTAGCTCCTTGACTTGGTGAGCTTTCTTTGATAATTGCACAACAGAAAATACATGTGTCTTCACATGGCCTGCCATCCGTGAGAGCACAAGAATGCCACGTGACTCACTGACATCCAGTAAATATTCATATTCACCTTAATAACGCACTCAGAATTTAGTTACGTCGTTTGCTCGTAACTGCCGCTAAGCTGAAACTTTGGCTTATTCCGCAATCCTTTCCCCTTTGGCTGTACTAGTGACAGAGCCATGGCTTCGTGTATGACAGGCTAGCTCTCCACCGCCTAGCTCTCTGCTGTGTTTTTAATCACCTTTGACCCTTTGATTCCGTTCTCAACTCCGCAGTTACTGTGATCCTGTAAAGTCTGAGTCAGACAATGACAGTTGCTTAAAACTGTAAAGTGACTGAAAACCAAGGTTCTCACTGTGCTTTTGTGCACCTTGTTTCACTGTGCTGTCACCACCCAACCCTCCTGACTCCTTGTCGCTCACTGGACATGGGCTCCTGCCTGAGGCCCTTGTGTTGAGTGTCTTCTCTGTAGCGCACCCCTCCTCCAGGTAGCTGCTGTCTCTCGTTCCCTCCCTGCCTCCAGGTATTGCTTAGGTCTGTTCTCTCTGTACAGCCTGCTTAGTCCCCTGTGAAGCCTGGTTTCACCCCTACATCTCCATTCCACCTCACACTCCCTTGTACTGCTACACACACATGCACACACACACACACACACACACACACACACACACACACACACAGTACTTCCTACCTTCATCACACCATTAGAAGGTAAGTTTCAGAAGGGAATGGGACTTTTTAAAAAAAAGTCTGTCTTTATATAAATGCTTGTTGACTACATTTATAAAAATTTAATTATGTTTAAGTCTTTCGCCTGCATGTATGTCTGTGCCCCCATGTGCATGTCTGGTGCTCCTGGGGACCCCAAGAGCCTGGCAGATCTTCTGGAACTGGAGACAGTTGTGAGCATCTGTGTGGGTGCTGGGAATCAAAGCCAGTTCCTCTGTGAGAGCAGCCAATGTTCTTAGCTGCTGAGCCGTCTCCCCAGTCCCTATGTTAATAAATGCTTTGAGCTGTTGAGTGTTTGGACCAGTCAGCACCTCCCATGGAGAAGCACTGTAGCCAGGGTGGGGCTCAGGAGAGGAAGGCATGGATCATTGCTTTTGGTGTTACTCGGGGAAGTGCACAACCAAGTACCCTGGGCATGCGCCCGGGAAAGACAATTTGAGCTTTATCCCCATGGAGCCTTTTGTCCGTGTATACTCCCTTCCTTCCTGGTCCAGGCATACAAAAATGCCTTTTCCTAAGAATCTTTTAGAGGGTGCAGCATTATCAGCATGTAAGCAGGACTTTGCCCACAGTTACGTTTTGTTTGGCTTGTCCTATGTAGTATGGGGGGGCGGCGTGTATATTTTTGTTATCATTTTAAAAAGTGCTTTTTAAAATAATCTGATCCATTGGCAACATTTAGAATGCAGGTATTTCAGATGAAGATCTGTTTCTGGCATCTTTATATAAGTGACAAGTTCTCTTGCTGTTTATGTCCTTACCTAGCAGGCCACTGGTGGAATTGGTTACAGGTTTCTGTCGTACCAGGCAAGCATTCCTATGCTGACCTGTCTCCCCTCTGAGGACTTGACAGTTTCAGACATGTACATATGCTGTCTATAGTACCCCTGCTTTCTCTTTTCTCCCTTCCATCCCTGTCACCAACCGTTCCCCACAAATCCCTTTCCCACATCCGTGGGGTTTTTCTTTTGTTTGTTTGTTTGTTTGTTTGTTTGTTTGTTTGTTGAGTTTTGTGTTCTACTGTGTTTAGCCAGCGCCATCTATGCAGCGATAGATTTGGAACTGTCCCTTGTAGTTTGGTGGGCGAAATCTGAAGGTACTGGCTCCTTCTTCCCCAGAATCTTTCAGAAGTCAATAGTTTAGCAAAAACAAGGTAAACAAACGAACAAATAAATAAATGTATGTGGCTGCCCTGCACAGGTCCATCACAGTTAGTGTCCTTAAAGGAATTAAGACTAGGTCTTCAAACAACATAAAAATAACCCCAGAATTTACAGTGGTACGATTGTGAAATGTAAGCGTTTAGTCTTGGATTGTAGGGCTTAGTGGTGCTGTGTGTTTGTTCATCCCAGAATGTACACCTTTACATTCTTGTTGCCATGGTGACTTGTTTTCTCTCCTGGCTAGAGAAGAGAGATCGGGTCCACCTGCTTCTGACACTGCTCACGGGCGTTTTTCTCATGTGAGGGTGACACACTTCATTATCCTAGCTTGTGTGTTATGTGGTTTTGTTTACATTCTCCTGAATAGCATAAGAAAAAAAAAATCTGTTAAAGGAAGAAATGAGCCCTGAGTCCCTGGAATTATAGGAGGTGGGGTGTTGGGAAGGCATTGGGGTGTTTTCTACACGGGGTGGGGGGGGGTGAGGGGCTCAGTCTAAGAGAGCTCAGGCAGCAGGGGACTTTGTCACTTGGGAGCTAACCTCTGAGCAAGCCCTGAGTCATTTTGGCAGTCAGTGGACTCAAGAGCAGCTTCTGAAAAATGAACATCATCCCAGCAGTGGAGGCAGAGGAAGGCAGATCTCTGTGAGTTCAAGGCCAATCTGGTCTACAGAGTGAATTATAGGATAGCCAGGGCTATAGAGAAACCATTTCAAAACAAAAACAAAAACAAAAGATACCAAAAGAAGAAACACTCTGCCTAACATAGGAGCCCATGGCTGACTGTACTGAGGGGCCCACAACAACATAAAGCTTACCAGTTTCTCACTGGCATGTTTCTGAGATACATGATTGTTTGTGCTGACATCATTGTTTTCAGAAAAGTCTATAAGTATGAGTCTTCAAATCACACTTGTATCAGTGTGAGAAGCAGGCTCTCAAGTGACAAATGAGTGTGGTCAACATAGTTTATGTATCTACCTTCACTTCCCTAGAAGGCCTGGTTTCCTTTGCTTGAGGGTAGTGTTTATCTCTAGCAAGTATCTTTATTTGCCTATAAGACTAGCTGGTTTTTTTTTAACTTAACAAGTAGCAAGAGCCTTGTGCCTGAGCAAATAATGAAGGGTGAACACAGCATTTCTATATTTCTCCTTAGAAACCTTGTTCAGTTGTCCCTTTAGTTTGGGAAATAGAGTGACTCCTTTAGGCATTTTGTGCTGGCCTCTAACTAGAGGTCTCTTTTTCTTTTATGGGAGAGAAAAGAACAGTCTCTGAGTCAGGCACTTGAGCCTAGTCTTTCAAGATCGCAGGGACTTACATGTTGATCTGAGGGACGGCCAGGTCTGAGTTCCCCGCATGATCCTCATGTACAGTCAAGACTGGGACTAAGTGACCAATCTGCATTTTTTCAGCCTCCTATCGCACCCTAGGGGCTACCTAGAAGCAAGTGGGTAGGAATGAACAGATTTGGGGCCTCTAGATCCCCAAATTGTCTGTTTGCCCTTATTCCCACCTTTTTCTCTGAGTAATTCTGCAATTTCCTGTCTTGCACATAGTTCACTAGTGGGAGCAAGGGGGTTTCTTGGTATGTTCATTTGTCATTTTAGGGGATGAGGGAGAGGATATTAAGAATTTAACCCATGGCCTCACACCCAGATTTCTAGCAAGTGCTCTACCAGCTGCTCCCTTTAAACCTTAATAAATCACTCAGGCCGACCTTGAATTTACACTCCTCTCTTTCGGCCCCAGGTAGGAATCTCAGACATGCACCATCAAGCCCAGCAGTGCAGAATTGCTAACTACAGTTCTAGTCACAGGCCCTATCAAGAGCAGCAGACAGACTTCACATCTCGCTTGCTAAGACCGCAAGTGCAGACCCTTCCCCAAGAATCTGTGTTGTGTAGCCTTTGAGGAGTATAGGAAAAGAAAAGGAAATATAATGGTAGCAAGAGGTAGTTTCCCATGAGCTAACCTTCACTATGACTAAGAAGTCTCAAGTAGGATCGACACTGGCCACCCCAGAGGAGCACTTGATTTTGGTGGCTTTAGTTGGCTCACGTGACATTTTTCCAACATCTCACAGTTTGTTCCTGACCATCTCACTGACTTACTTCCCCTGGCCTGGCCCTGAAAGCGTTGTCCTTTATCTAAAGCCCTTAGAAAACCATTTGTTACCAACGTGCTGCCTGCAGGGGTATTATGATTTTGATCATTAGAACAGTCCATATTTGGCTGGTCCATGATGCCATAACTGTACTCATGTCTTCTCAAGAGTAATGTTTTAAGGTGTTGGTATGTAGCAGACACTGAAAAGGCTATGTTTTATTTCCCTTCCTCAGTAAAAAAGGAAAGATAGAAATATGGCCTTTTATTTAAGAGTATCATTTGTTTGACATTAGAACTTCATATGAAGTTTATAAGAAAGCCGTTGCTGTGGAGTACCGCTCTAGGCCTGTTTGCAGAAAGCTCAGATGCCGTGCTTGTCTCTTGGTGGGCTAGATTTTTCCCTCCGTCAGATGGATCCTACTCCTCTGCCTTACCTGTTACTGTTTGAAACACCCAATACCTCTGTGGTCACACTAATGGACTAATTTCCTTAGATTATACATCGGCATGCTTGCATTTCCAGATTGCAGCTTCTCTGCCATCATTTTTCCAGTTCGGGGGCTTTTTTCCTCCCTTTTTTTTTTTTTTGACATGTTTGTTTTATGCTGTATCACAAATGGATTTTCTCACTTCACTTCTGAAAGTATTTGACCTCTTACAATTCACGAATAAGAAGTACATCCAAGGATATTTGTCCAACTGCACCAATCAAATTTTGTATTTTTAAAAGCAGCCATGCCTTAAAAAATAGTTGGCAAGTCAGCTTTAATTTTTAAAAAGCCCATTTTCCAAAACAAACTAGTAATAATAATAATAATAATAATAATAATAATAATAATAATAATAATAATAATAATACATTCCTATAGCAATTCTATACAATAAAATTACTATTGAAATTATTGCCAATTTTTGGCTATTATACTCTTTCTTATATAACTTAAAATTGGACCAGAAAAGTATAGAAAGAGCATAATTCTAAAACATACAGCATAACTTTTTTTTCTTTTTGTAGCATTAATCTTATCACTGGTCATTTAGAGGAACCAATGCCAAACCCTATAGATGAAATGACAGAAGAACAAAAAGAATATGAAGCCATGAAACTTGTCAACATGCTTGATAAACTTTCCAGGTATTGTATTCCCGTCCATTTTTTGCTTGGTTTCTAAGAATGTTCTACTCCTTTGTCTCTCTCACTGAGAGTTATCATAGAACAGCAGCTCTGGCAATCCATGTCTGTTGGAACAGGGAGGCCCAGGCAGCAGCAGTCAAGGGCCGCCCATGGCTTTCTCCACGTGCGGCTTCTGGATGTGCGTTCCTGAGAGTGTGAGCACTCGGTGCTGAGGCAGTAGCTAGCCGTGGCTGTGCTATTAACCGACTAACCTCCCTGTCTTCCAAAGGGCGCTGTGAGTTAGGCTCAGTGATCTTCCTGCTTCTCGTATTTTTGTTTCAGTCTGTTTTGGTTTTGTTTGAAGCCATGGTGCGCTTTTTCTCCTTTCCTTTTTTGATGTGCAGGTTGGCAATATTGCTTTTTGAGTTGCTGCTGAAACCAAGAATTCTAAAATGCCGTATACTCAACAGGAAGAAGTGAAAAGAATAGCTCAAATAAAGGACTTTTTTTTAAAGCAGGCACTTTTACTAATTAGGGGTTCCAAACACAACTGGCCCATCCCCTCCTGCTTCACATCTCCTTCCTTTCCAAAACAACCAGTTTTGTAAATAATTAAATGAAGATATGGTAATCAACAACTAGCTTTTCTGGAGGAATTATTAGGAGATGATTCCTGTAGGCTTAGATGGGCTGCCTTCTTTTCCCGTCATGTATTGAGCCACTGTCTCCTGTGAGTCATCTGAGTGAGTGTTTCTTTGTGTTGGTGACAGCCACCATGTCAAGGTGAATCTCTCCCGCTCATCTCATTTTTCACATAACCATAAGGCTGCTATTCATCCCTCAAGAGAAATAACAGTTAGAACAGAACAGCCATGAGAAGGGAGGGTCCCTCGGGGAAGCTGAACTGAGAGATGGCTGCGCTGTGGCTTCACAGAATTGTGGCACATGGGACTATTTTGACATTCTGTAGTCTTACGCTTTCAGCAGTGGCACCGGTAATGTGTAGAAGCTGGTTAACAGCAAGAAGCTTCGTTATCTACAAAATGTTCTAGAATTTGGTGACTGCTCACTACTCCTTCTAAGTGCTTTGTCCTTCCCCAGCATTAGAATTTACTTCTCTATTTCTGCTATTCAAAAGGCATTTGGCCTGTTTGCAAATTGCATTCTCTTTAACACAGTTCTCCTTTATACAACAAGTTCTTTCCCAGAAGGAATTAATAGTAGTCATAGAGACTGTTACTGGAGCAGCCTTATCTATAGTAAACAAGCTCTATGTGAATATATAAAAATAAAATCTGATAGCTGGGGAAAGAGTTCACTGCTGAAATACAGGCCCTGGGTTTGGCCCCCAGCAGCCTGCTTTCTAAAAAAAAAGAAAAAAAAGAAAAAAAGAAAGAAAGAAGAAAAAGAATATATATAAAATAATTTGTGTGTAGCTGACAATGTCCACATGGGCCTGGTACAGATAATGAAACATGGCGACATCAGTCATCAGAATGTTAGAATGCACATCAGTTAGAATGAAGTCAGTAGAATCCATCTGGTGGGAGCTAGAAAGGAAACTGTAAGCAAGGCCCTGAGTGGACTGTACTAGGGCTTGAGCACAGCAGATCACTGAGGTAGTGTACGTGTCTTGTTGTAACAACAGGAGTTGCTGGCAGCTAGCATGGATGCTGTACTGGTCCCCATTTAACCCACATGAGGAAACACCCAAGTACAACACACAGAAAACAAGGAACAAACTGCCCAAGATAATGCACTATAATCTAGGTGCTCCGCTTATTCTTAGAGACATCACCAATTTCATAAGGTACCGTATTGGTTTACATAAGACAAAGAGGTCCTTCTCCATTTAATCTCTGAGGAATCTACATATTTTTTGCGTAGTTTAGAAGCTACCAATAAATAAACCCGTAAGCAACAATTCTGAAATGCCTACCTTCCATCTGATTTAAACTATGTATCAAAGAAGACATAGCATTCACCAGGAGCCCAGCAGGTGCCTGGCTCACGCGGAAGGGGGTACTGCTGTTTGCATGTATAAGGCAGAGCTCGGATGTCTTGTGTTGGCTTTGATAGTGCCTACTTTGCCATTAAAGCAAAAGTAGACTTGAAAATAGTCATAAATCTTGTTGACTTTGCGTGGAGTATGGTGGGTTTTACATTGTCTGCCTGTGTGTGCTTTCTAACGTCTGCTCTCACTAATGACAGTGGCAGCCACCTGAAGGTCAGCAGCAGGCATTCCAGAGCAAGAATGCGCAGAATAAAACCGTTCTTCTGCGGCTTTCATGTCCAGTGTGCAGTATTAATCATCAGTCTGAAGCTTCATCTCTCTTTTCATTTTTTCTTATTTTTGAGAAAATAAGAAAAAAAAATATACCATACAGCCAGGTAGAGTTAAATTCAGTGCCATACATACAGGAAGCAGTTTCTAAGCAGCCCCACGCGCGTGGCAATGAGCGAGAAGGGAGGTTTGGAGGTGAGGGAGACAGTTTCTGCCGTTGGAAAGCTCATATGCTAGTGGGAGAAAAGGCTGCATGGTTTTTTTTTTTTTTTTTTTTTGGTTTTTGCGAGACAGGGTTTCTCTGTGTAGCCTTGGCTGTCCTGGACTCTCTTTGTAGACCAGGCCAGCCTCGAACTCACAGCGATCCGCCTGCCTCTGCCTCCCGAGTGCTGGGATTAAAGGCGTGCGCCACCACGCCCGGCTGGCTGCATGGTTTATTCCAGAATACAAAGTAGAAATGGCGACAAACAAGGTCTGTATTGAACCGTATGCCCCAGGGAAAAGGAGCAGTCCATCCTGTCTGAATGGCTCAAGGAGTCTTTCTCAGGGAAAGGAAGTGGCGTGTGGGCTGATGATCAAGTTTAGGAAGTATTCTAGAGAGAAACGGAAGTGACCATTCAGTGTAGGGAGAAAGACTTCATCCTTTTTAAGTCTTTGGACTTCACGCACTGCATCTTTCTTGCCGAGAGCTCAAGCAGACACACCTCCTCGACCAAGGGGAGGTGCAAGGACCACAGAAATGCACAAACATTTCCAAGCTGATAGTCCATTTACTTTTGACGGTTTATAGAACACTCACTCGTGTGTTCTCTCTCTAGCTCCATGATAAAGTGAGACTAGGAACTTCCTTTTCCAGAGCCCAAGGCCTTTGCCCTGTCCACTGTGTTACTGTGTCTGTCTGTTACAGTGTTTGCCAGAGCACTTCTTAGCATCCTCTCAGCAGTTTCTCCTGCACTGATAAAGAAAGGCATGTGAGTAGAGGATAGCTAGGACTGGAGGTGACGTGGCCAAGGCATGGACACTAGACACTTCCTTTTTTCATCCATAGGAGAGCAGATGTGAAGGACCTGCACCAGGATGGTGGTTAGCAACAGTGGCCCGTGCCAAAGCACTTACCACAGTGATGACTAAGGTTGGTCATGCCAAGTACTGTTCCTGAGCCTGGTGTAGGATGTAGATGTTACTGCCCAAAGCAGAAGACACTGCTGGGAAACTTGAGGTCTCATTTCCATCTTGCCTCCATGCTAGACACAGCCATTGCCTTACAGGGCCACAGCCTCAGCATCTTTATCTCAGCTAGACTTGGGGAGGCCGAGTGAGGAGGCTAGCAGTCAGAAGACCTCTTACTGAATGTGCAATGACCCCCATTGATTTTTTTATTTCTTTACCATAAAGATCATGCCTGTGTCTGACGTTTCAACTCCTTTATGTGGAGATGGCAGCACTTGGAGCTTTTCAAAGCCAGGAAATCATCAGAACCCTGTAAACACTGTTCTGTCTTGCTAGTTTGGTGCCTTGTGCCCCTGGCATCCCTAGTGTGTGAGGATGGAAAATGGAAACGACTTACCTCCACATTTGAAAGTCTACTTTTGTTTTTCTCTTTTTCTTTATAAAATAACCTGCAGGGTTCAAGGCTTCAAAGTGTAGTTGTCAGTTCCATTTCTTGGCCACACTTTATCAAAGTAGAGGCTTTAAAGGAATGCCATAAAGAAGTGTGGGCCATGGCTAACTAATTTAAATAAGTGGTATAGATTTTTGAAATCTAGAGTAAGTATGATATTTAGTAGTCAAGCCTGAGGTATAAGGTTACAGAAGACATCATTTGACATTTGTAGCATGCCTGCCTCTCCACCTCCTCTCTCCTTCTCAGACTGTGAAAGCAACATAAACCCCTGCGCTGAAGCATGGCACCGCAGTGGTGACTGTGCAGTGGGCGAGGCCAGTGGGCCTAGCACAGCTGCCTTCATCTAGCGGCACCTCACTCACACTCTGCTGATGCCTTCAGCAGGCTCTGGCCAAGGACAAGAACATTTTAATTATAGTGTTGTTTCTACTCCCCTGATCCCCTTTATTTCCTTAATTGACACCAGATGGGTTGATCTTATGCTCCATTCTCACTCTAGAACTGTTTAGTAAGGCACACCGCCCATTTGTTTATGCCAACAAAACCTGTGTTTTAGATTGTATGTTAATAAATAAATAATACCTGTTCTGCCACCACTTCCTTCCCTCATCCACTCACTGGTCACTAACCATGCTCCCCACCCCACTTCTGTTTTGCCAGCAACTTTGATATACAGACAGGGACATGGCTTTCTTAGAGCTGCCGTCAACTATAAGAGGAGCACACTTGAATCAAGAGATTAGTGTTTAACTCAGTAAGGTTCTGAGTGACTTATGACTGGAGAGTAAGAAATACATACCTTTTTTCTATGTAAATAAATCCTATTGTTCATCTTACAGAAATACCAAAGTCCATAATTGCACGTGGCTTTATCTAGTCTAGGACACACTCTGGGTGCTTTTCAGAAACACAACTCACCTTTTTTAAGTAACCTAAGGCAGGCACCAGAGTTCAAAGATTGTAATTGTTCAGGTCAGGCCATCTTTTACAGGGTCTGTACTGTCCGTTGTGGGGACTACTAGTCCACCACTACTAAATACTTGAAGTGTGGTTAATCCAAATTAGGGTGTCCTCTAAAGAGAAAACGAGAATGGAAAGTGTCTCGTTAATTATGTAGTAGATTATGAATTGAAATGACCAGTTCTTGAAGCCAACTTTACCTCAATTTCCCTTTCTGTCTTGGCTGGTTGGACATTGAATATCAATATGATCAGTACGCAGCTCACGTGGTGGCTTGCCTCAGATTTCTGGCATACAGCACTATTCTCCATCATTGTGGTGCCATGAAAATTCAATTAAGAGAGCTTGGCGCTTTCTATAAAAAACAAGAGGATTGTTTTGAGAAGCTTGATTCTAATCATCTTCAGATGATAGATGACTGTCTCAGTGGCCAGACGCCTAAGTAGGGTGTCCTGTGCCCATTGTGGCTGAAATAGCTTTTGACAATTAGCACAATGTGAAATAAAAATACTCTCCCTCATAGTTGCCTTTCCTCTTTTAACTTTCAGGTCTTCCAGATTAGAAGCGTGCCTTAGAACATGCTTTATCTAACATGCAGACCTCTTATTTAATTTTGTTAATTTGGGCAACAATGTAAAAGAGTTTTCTAAGAGTGTTACCAAGAAGTAAGAAAGAATGCGGTTGCTTAAGGCTTGAACTAAACTGTGTTCTTTCTGCACTGTCCCTAACCTCACCCTCTAACGTGTCCCTAACTGTGCTGTCTAACACGGAACCATAGCAGATTTTTTAGAGGCGTTGCGTGCTATCTTCTAACAGAAATGAGAATAATAAAAAGCTAGCTTGCTGCTTCAAAATGTGAAACTGCTTCCATATGTGCTCCCTGTTGGTCATTAGGACAGTCTTGTGGTCTAAATAGGATGGGAGGTGTTTTATTAAGGAGTGAGCCATCAGTGGGTTAAATGACTGACGAAAGAGCAGGCATTTAAATGACATGACACCCCTGAACACCTCAGTTTCAAAACTTCCAGACACTATACTATTTTGAAAAATTACCAACAACTCTTGAGAAGTTCACCAGTCTTACTATTTTTAAATGAAACGTGTTTTAAATAAGTATAAAGCACCAAAGACCAACAGTGAGCGTGTTCACTTTGACAGGTTGGAGGTTGGAGATACATCATCCACCCCTGTTTTGTCATTTTTAAAACAGAGTGAATATGCTAATCTTAACTTTAAGACGGCTTCTCATTACAGAGTGGAAGGGTGTGGTGTTATGAGAAGCACGCCATGTCCATTTTTATTAGGGCTGGCATGTTTTACCAATGGTGGCTTAGTGGAAGGTCTCAGAATTCTTTATTAAGATGCGATTGGAGGACCAATTTTATTTCCTGTGAAAAAGCCACCATTCCCGTTATTCCTTCTCAGTCAGTGTCCTGGTGAAAGATCAGTAAAACCAGTCATCTGAGAAAAGGTGAAGAAGCAGTGTCCACACCCCACGGCCACTGCACCCAGAGCATCCCACATGGCTGTGTAACTCCTGCTCTGAGAAGGGCTATCCCCAGCAGTGAGAAACCCACGTACTTCAGAGGCTTGTGACTACCTCAGGCGCTCGCTCCAGGCTTGGAGTTCAGCAGGCACTGCAGAGCTATACCCTCTGGGTCATCAGGGATCACCCCCATAGGCATTTTGTGTTAATTAAAATACTTCATTTATCTACTAATGTCTCATGCCATCTTTCAAAGGCAGAAAGGAACTAAATATGAAATGGCTAATTTAACATGTCAGGGCTCTTTTTCCAGGCCAACCTCACATTAAGAAAGGAATTCCTGTGCCAAAGTAATGGTTTCCCAATTATCCCGTCTCAGGTTTTGTTGTACATTGAACAGAAGTCAACAAAACAAGTATGTAACAGAACCTGGCTAAATAGCAGCACCCTCATTAAAACTGAGAATTAATCAGGGGTGATTAAAGGAAGCAATGCTTCCTAGGCTCCCCCTTTTTCTTCTCTTCTAATCATAGAACAAAATATGTTACACAAAAGGCTCAGAACTATTATGCAGTTCTCAATTAGAGGGAGGTGAATAGGTCTCTAACATGCTGTTTTATCAAAAGAGCAGACTGGTGTTTGCATGACTGTTGTTTCATTACAGACCCTGTCATTAATTCCATGTGTCAATACTGCCCTGTAGTACACAGAGCAGACAAGAAAGAAGAGCCCTTGAAAACAAGGGAATGATTTTTGAGTCGTTATCAAGCTAAGTGGCAAGCGGGAAGCTGAAACTCGTATAGGTAAATTCGAAGGGACTCTTGGGAGATTTGCAAGTGGGAAACAAAGATGTGTTTTTACCAACTGCCTGACTGTGCCCTGCTTTCAACAAGTGCCCTTGACTCGAACGCTTTGTTTATATTGCACAAAGCATGTGCTGTGGGCAAGAGAATTCTCTTGCTTCCAGGTCAAGCAAGGTGTTACACACACATATCTGACCTATTCTGTGTCGTGCAACTGGGCATGTTTTTCCCTGAGACCCAAAACTGCACCATGGCTGCTGGGAGAGTCAGACAGCAACTCGAAGCCCTAAAAGAGTGTGCTTATCCCTACAGTTCTGAGGAGCTACTGAGGCCCAGCTACCACAGAGTGCCATAGCCACAGGAAGATGTTAAAGTGTCTCTGGAAAACATGTTATAAAGAACAAAACTTTTAAATATGTTTAAATTCTGTAAGTTCCCACCCTAGGTTTAAGAACCACTTTTTTTTTTCTTTTTTGGTTTTCATTGGCAGTCCCAGGGGTGAGGCTGGGGCGAAGTAGGGTTTCTTTTCTCAGCCATGCGTTATCTGTGTCCTCTTGCCTGGCCACGCCCTTATAGACTATGGTTCCTTATCGTTTAGTAAGATCAAATTTCTAAATGATGTTTCGTTCCAGTTGAACATTCTTGGAGGCTTATCTCTTCCCTGGCCAGATGCCTGATCAGATGAGAAGCCATGATACTGTCACAGTGCCCAGAGTGGGCTCTTTATCCAGTAGACATCACTGTACTTTTTGGTGATAACGGGGGCAGTCTTAACTGTGTTAAGGCCTGTGTATAGCATTAAAGGTAAGTATGAAGCAGTTGTTGCTATGTGAATATCTTAACCCTGATGCACATTTCAACCATGATGTTTATTGGACACCTGGCCATCATTTTTTTTAGAGAAGACCTCCATAAATGTAGGGCCAGTGGTAACTCTTCATAAGATGGCCCAGTGAGGGCCACGATGCCATCTGGGCCCTCTATGTGCTACTTGCCATTGCTTTAGTAATCATTTAATCACCTGCTGGCCGATTGCAGAAAAGGTTTGTGGTCGTGATATATGTCATTGACAGGCAGGTGCTATGGTGACCATTAGGTTTAGAAGCTCTTGATGAGGAAGAAAGGACTAAGAAAGGGCTAGGATGGTGACTTTGAGTGTCTTAGAACCACAGTAGCTTCTTAAGTGACTCAAACTTATTTAGTATCCTCGTACCTACTCTTACAATTAGTATAGAATATTGGGGATCATCTTGTCCAACCCCTCAGCTTATAGCTCACAGAGGCAAATGGCTTGCCCAAGGACTTGTAACAGACCTAGAAGATACAACACTAGGATGTAGACCTCCTTATGTCTCAGACGTGAGAAGTTGGATCTGTACCAGATGGTGGCTGGCTTCTGCTGGCCTGTCTGCGTCATCTGATGATGGTGACTCATTGTAGAAGCTGTCACAGCTGAGAGAACGCTTCCTGACATGTAGTCCTCTACCATTCTCCACTTACACCTTGGCCCATGCACTGTATTCTTTCAGGAAATATTCATTAAGCACCTACTGTGTGCTCTGCCCTAGACTAGATCCATGAAAGCCACAGCCCCGGACGACATGGCCTCCGCCCACAGGTTGAGCACAGTCTAGGAGAGAGCTGTAAAGCCTTGGAGAGCATTCTTCAGGATCCCCTGTGGACTGGTCGCCCTTTCCCAACTCTGCAAGTCTTGAAAACAGCTATGCTCTCAGATTGAGCCTGTCTTGTTCGTGGCTCAGTTATGAGGAGCCTGTACAGTGCATGACTTCCGTATAAAGGCCAGCTAAATGCAGTCCACGTGCTTAACCGAGGCTCTGCTTTCTAAAGCACTGTGCTAGAACACAGGAGGAGGACCTGAAAACTGATGGAGGAAAGCATAGAACGGAGTCTCTTTGTCTGTCAGAGCAGTGTTGTTTGTAGCTTTCAAAATTTGTAGTAATGATTATTTTTAGTGAATACTCTTATAGGAGGCAAAAGTACCTTCGTCCTTGATCCAGCCTGCCAGCTGTAGAGCCTAGGTTTCCAGCCTCTCTTCGTGCCTCATAGCACTTTTGAGCTTTCTTTTTCCTTTTCCTCAGCTGAGCCAACTTGCTTGCCAATCCTGCACATAACTAACTCTTGCTTCTGTGCCTCTGCTTGACTAATTCTGCTTCTGAGATTCCTTTCTTCCTGTGACGATGCCGTGTCTTTGCTGCCATTACAATGTGGCCCCAAGCCCGCCTCCTGCAAGGAGCCTGTAGAAATGTGTTTCCCCCACGCCACTCCAGCATGTGCATCACCGTATGACGGTGAAGGGACATTGCTGTGGTGTTCATAAGTAGGTTCCGTTCTCTGTCCAAATTTTACCGACCTGGACACAAACAGATCACAACAAAACTGAGATACCCGCAGTGTTCAACAGGCTGTCAGCAGTGAGTCTCCAGAGCAGAGATTTTTGTTTGGTGTTTGTATGGTGCTAGCTTTAGGACAGAGAAGAAGAAGAACAGACAAGTCAGACTGAGAGGATGAGAAGCAGCCCAGGCTTCATGGTAAAACAGTCAGGCTAGCAAGCAGCCCAGCCCTGCTCCCACACAGGACACTGCACACACCACTGGAGTCCACTGGTGAGCTGTAGGGCTCAGGGAAAGCAGAGCTCCGCCTGTGCCTGTCAGTCATCTTCAGCCTGTTGATGTGCTGTTCTGTGATCCTTTCAATACTGTGTAAGGTGTGTATGTGTTGTCTTCCAAACTGATTAAAGTTTCTTGAGGTCAGGGACCATGTCTTTTATTTGATTCTGCATACCCCCCCCCCACACACACTCCTCTGTGACCTAAGGGAAGCTTTCTGTAGACAGATAAGGAACAGCAGTTCAGCTCCAATCACAGCCCAGCCACTCCTGCACGCTCGCTGTGTGCAGTTGGCTTTCATGGTCACTGAGTGAGGTGAGTGCTGCTGAGACTGAACTCAAGGTTGAGAGGTCTCGCGGGCTTGCAGTTAGTGTAGCTCTAGAATCCAAACCCAGGCCTGGCTTCAGAACCTGTGTGTGCCTTTCACTCCCCCACAGTAGATTCTCGGGTCCTCTACCGTTCACAGAGCTCTTTGGTCTGTAGTGTTGCTGTTGTTGCTATCACTGCTGTGCTGGGACTTCTTACCTCATCACTGGGAAGTAGGCAGCCCTAGTATTGCTATGATCCCCATTTCACAGATGGGGAAACTAAGACTCAGACTTGCCCAAGACCGCACAGCTGGTAAGTGGAAGGACCCTAGCTTACAGTCTTCTTGCTCTTCCCACGACATCACATTGCATTGCTCTCTTAATTTACTTGCATGAACGCATGACTTTGTGACCAGTTTCACTGATGCCTTTCCTACAGCAATGTCAGTTATATGGAAGCACGTGGAGAAGAGACTAATTCACGCCTTTTGAGCAGCTTCCATTTTAGTGGAGGGGGGATAGAAAGCACCCTCTAAACATGCCTGGGATAGTTCATAAGTGAGAATTAAAAGATGGGTCCCCTTTGTTGTATAAATTAACTGTTGTAATTTGACCATAAAACTGTGTAAGAGTCATAATTACTCCCAGTTGTCAAGTTGGACTGAAGGGTAGTAATAAAGACAGCAGACTTGACTTGGAAATATTCTTCCTGGGTTTATATAGAAGTTTATACTTCACACATTGGTAGCTAGCCCCAGTGTTGACCTGTTATTTTGGAAACATGATTGTGTTAGTGCTGTCAGTGATGGTGTGTCTACCAGGCAGTTCATGACTGTTCGGTAGGGCCCCTGCCAACCCTACTCCTGCCTCTATTACATCCAGCTGGACCATCCCTCACTGTCTTCAGTCACCAACACCTTGACGCCTAGGTCATTGGCGTCATTGGTTTTCAGAGTCTTGTGTTTCAGTTTGGTTGGCTTGGGTTTGGGGTTTTGGAGCTTTTGAGCCAGGCTCTTGTCTTTACAGATGTGTGCCACCACCTCTAACCTTCAGACCTGGAGTTTTCTTATCCTTCAGTGTGTCTTTCCCAGCAAGGTGTCCCCTGGCTTTGCATCAGTTACTAGCATTCGGTATCAGGGAGCTCCTCCCCACAGTCAGAGCTAGAAAATAGGAACTCTAAACTGTGCCTGGGTCACAGCAGGGCTAGAGAACGGCTGAGGGCTCCGCACTGGCATGTCTACATGCTTGCCCCAAAGGCTGCTCCGGCTCTTTGTGTTCCACTGAGTCTGTCTGTGTCTGGCTCCTGTAGGTAGTGCCGGAACCTTAGTATCTGCCCTGGAGCCATAGGGACATTCTCCCACTCACCAGCCGCCTTCCACACCTGCCCGAGGCACAGCGCCTTTCCTTTCCACAGCCTCAGCTGTGATCCGTCTCTCCCTCCTTTCCCATACACCATTAAAATGCCTTACCTGTCTGCCACCTATGCTGGTGTGGCTACGGCAGCACTCCCAGAAGCGTGAGCCAATAGACACTGTACAGGATCAGAGCTAAGCTCCCTCCATTTACCTTACCCTTACCTCCTGCCCCTCACTTCTTCCTTAAACCTCTACTCCCTACACACTGGCCCCTGGTCCAGCCGTGAGCACAGAGCACAGAGCAGAAAAGGTGAATTGACACAGTCACACAAGACAGTGGGACCTGACACAGTCTCCTTTGCCTGGCACGGGCTCTCTCATCTGTGGTGCCTTCTCTGCCTCCCCCAGGTAGCGTGGCTTCCTCTGAGGCGCCACTCGCAGTTCTCCTGGGACATCTACCCCATCCGTGGCCAGATTCCTCCTGGCTCTGTCCGTTTTGTCCGCTCACCAAGGGCAGCACTGCAGCTTGCCTTGCTCTTGTGCCCAGCAAGTGGCAGTTCTTTTCACGTAATTGCTGCGCCGTAAACTCAGCTGCTTTTCCACGCAGTTGGTTCAGTCCGTTGAGATGGGGTTCACTGCAGAGGGCACTGCACTGGGCTGTGGGGGAGCTGTCCCAGGCCCGGCTCTGCTACAGAGTGGCCTTGGGTGAGTCACTCTGCCTCCTTCTAAAGAAAGGGATTGGACTGAATGATCTCTGAGCCCCTTCCGGCCTGACGCTTGGCGATTCTGACCCTGTTGCCTACAAATGACACGCGGGAGCCTCAGTTTGGCCATCCAGTCAGCCATCCACATTCCCCAGACAGAGACGCCGTCCTCCGCTGCTAGCCAGAGCCGCTTGCTTAGGCTCCTGTTGCTTTAACCCTTGTCACTGAGCTGAACTTACTCCCCAGCTGGGCCATCACAGCTGTGTGGCTGCCTGTTCCCAGGAGGGACCCTTCTTTGTGTTGCCCCTAAAGAACCGTAGCAGAGAGCAGAGGGGAACAAGTGTCACTGTTGTCCTTCACCCCACAGCCCACCAACCTTACGGCTGCCGCATCATGTTTTGCCGTGGCGTTGGGCAGTGGTGCCCATTTCCATGAGAAATGCGTGTTAAGCGGCTCCTGAGCCTTTGATGGCCCTCTTAAATGTGCCCTGAGCCTGTGGAAGGATCGGTGTTAGCAACTCAGTACGTACAACCGGCACAATCTCCACGTGATAAATACGGCCTATGAAAAGATTAAATAAATCTTTCCTGGTGCTTTTTGATTGGCTTAATTAATAATTAATCACCTTAGATGAGGCTGTAACTTGTGGAGTGGATACAATTGGATTAGGTGAAGAGAGACAGTTGGGGAGCTTTGAAGAGATTAAAATGGCTGTCAATCCCATAATTAAACTGCCACAAACAAAAGCAATGGTGTTTTAAACAAAAAGAAGGAAAGAGAGAGAAAGGGAAAGAAAACTCGGGAAAGCCAACTGATTTGAAATGAACCAACAAGCATTTGTGAGTCAGAGATGATGGGGTCGAACCAAATCTGACAGATTGATTCCATTAGATGGAGCGTGTGTTTACTTCTAAGTTGAGCAGGTGACACTCTGGTCACTTCAACTTCTCTAAGACAAAATGAGTCCACAAGAGGAAAAGAAAGTTAATTATTCAAACCCGGAGAGACCTGCTCCTTGTCCTGAGCACATTGGGACCTTGACTTCTCCTACTTTAATTGGCTTAGGTTTGGCTTGTGTGAATGGGGCTTTTCATGTCCCTCTTTCTTTCTGTGCCCCTTTCATCTTTCTATTACAAACACACAGAGAGCTTGAGAGAAAATACTTTGGTTTTTAAAGACTTCTCTTTTTAAAAGGATGTGGATTTGGGAGGGGGAGGGGTGTGCGTGTGACGCTGGTGAATACTTTTTTTTTCTTTCTTTCTTTTATCTCTTTTTCCAGAGAGGAGTTGCTTAAACCAATGGGGCTAAAGCCTGACGGGACAATAACGCCTTTGGAGGAGGCGCTCAGCCAGTATTCTGTCATCGAAGAGACCAGCTCCGACACAGACTGAAGGCATCATCACCTGCTCCACTCTCAATATGGCTTTTATCAGCATCTTTCTCTGTAGCTCCAGGGGAATCTTCTTCTCTAAAACATTTATGCCCTCGCTTTGGCTAGAAACACATTAACTGGTTTACTCATTGGGAATCCAGCGTATTTAAGAGGTGATCCTGTGTTTTCTGCGACATTGAGGCATTCGTACAGAGCTGCGGTTAGGTGCAGTTGCGGGGCTAGAAGCAGAAGCGGCCATCCCATTTCATCCGGACGGAGTACGGGACTTCACTCTGCAAAGCAGCCCTGGTCCAGTCTTGTTGCCAGGACTCCTCGCCGAAGACTCAGCCGTGTCCTTCCGCCCACGCGTGTAGACCGCCCCTTCCGAGTCTCTCCAGCAGTCCAAGGCACGTAAGCGCCCGAGGAGCTGGTCAGTAAGGGCTGAGGCGAGTGACTCCTCAGATGAGCACTGACTGAGTTGAAGCCAGGCAGCTGCTCTGTAAACCTAGCCCCACACCTCATTTCAGTTTTCTATAAACATGGAAACACACACACACACACATACACAGCCCCAGACTTACAAACCTACTACACTCTAAAAGTTTGTATGTCACTTAGCTAAAACTTCAGATTACGTCTCTCCCTGTGAGGAGTTAGAAACGATGGTTTAGTTCCAGGCAGCTACATGTGCCTATTTATTGCTCATCTTCCTGAACACTACTAGTTACGTAGGGCTGGACCACCATCTGCACCGTTGCATCCAGAGCGTGCATTCTGAGGTCTCGCTCAGGGTGCCAAGTACACACTCATCCTCCAGGCAGCAGAGAGGATGGGGCTCCCCGAGTGGCGGGAGTTCTTTCGTGGCCTGTGCTGGGGGTAGGGAGCCAACAGCACCCATTTGTACATAAAGGTCATTCGTATGTCACATGTTTTAAACAGGGGTCTCTGTGTGTATTTGTGTGTGTGTGTGTCCTACCTTTTTACCATATGTGATCAGTTTAATGGTAACTTTATTTATTTAAAAAAAAAGAAAAGAAACACAAATAGTTACTATTAAACTGATTAAGGCTGTTTATTTGTACTTTTAGAAATGGTCATATGAAGTAGACGTGCAATCATGTAGACAGTGGGCCAAGCTGATCAGTGGCTAAAGTTGAAAAGGGGTTGGTTTCCTTTCATATATGTATGTATGTGTCGATACACATACATAGATATATGCACACACATAGATTATGTGCTTAACCACTGCCTTTTAAAACTTTAAGTTAAATAAAACATTGGGGATGATTGAATTTAGTCATCTGTGTGTGTTTCTTTATGGATACAGGGGCTAGCAGTTTATGTTTTCCAGTGTTTTCCATCCGTTGCCTCACTTGTCATCACACAGCCTCTTTAAAGGACAAAGCACATAGTGCTAGTGAGAAGGGCATGTGTCCTAAGTTATTTCTAGCAAAACTGCATATCAAGAATTGAATCTCAAAAGACCTTTTAGCTGCCAGAGAGATGTCAGTTTGTTACAGTGTACTCCGAGGGGATCCCGTAAAGCACGGTCACTTCACTAAGATTTACACTCATTTCGAATCTGTTTGATTGCATGGCCTTTAAGCCTCCATGCCCCCACACAGAGGCAGAAGAGGAGTGGACCAGATTTAAAGTCGGCACACTGAAAGCAGCAAAAGAAGTCAGCCAGGGTGGGAGGCCTGCAGCCCCTATCCATCCCAACTCAGACAGGAGCAAGCACGCCCACCACGTAGAGGGAGAGAGAAGCACCATCCAAGGCGGAAGTGAACCTGGGACTCTGCTTACCTAAGAGCACTCAGGCCAGCCCAGAAAGTAATGTGTGTGACAGTATGGCCTTAGGCATATTTTCCTGATAGTGGCCCTGAGCTGCTGTAAAAGAATAAACCAATCAGAGTGCTTTGTAAAAAGGCGAGGGAGTGTTCATACACGATAGGACTTTCAACCATAACTGTTGAGAAAAGTTTGTGGTGATGCGTGTTCTAGCCAGTGGCACCACCAAATAAAGTTACCGTTTTATTTGGCAGTTCATGATTTTAGCTTAAGTGAGGGGGGAAATCCAAGAAAAGGAGCTTAATGATTTTGTTATTTCCTTCTACAAATCCACTCTGAAAGTATTTGTGTAATCTCTGGTCAGATAGCTTTTCCATGAGTGTCAGCTATTTTCATGAGTGTCCTAGTAAATCAGGACGTGCCCCGTGACATGCCACCTTGCTGGCTCTGGGCAGAGTACTCGCACGGTGCTCTAGTTGTTCTCTGAGGCTTTCAGCGAGTTCCTTTCAATGTGCTGGGCACTTTTTTTTCTTTTTCTTTCTTTCTTTTTCTTTTTTTTTAAAAAGACTGATTACTAAAGGATGGAGTAGTGTCACCTTGCACACAGAGCACTGAGCATCTACTCCGTGTCTTCTCTGTACCATCCCCCCCCCCCGCCCCCCGTCTCGGGGCAAAGCCTCTCCAAAGAACTTCCCCTTAGCTCCCCAGCCGCACAGCAAGTCAGGGGCCAGCTGCGGGCTTGACTCCAGCCCCGTCGCCACTGCATGCCGGACCCCAGAGCCAGAGGCTTTGACACGGACAGACAGACGGACGGCAGCAGGAAGGGCTGCTGAAGGTGGTCCTTCTTAGGCCGTCTTAAGCAATAACTATTTTAGCAGCAGTCTCAGACTCTCCTCCCGTCAGGGAGTGAAACCCTTGGTCAATTCCATGAAGACCTGGGCGCCCTCAGGTCACAGGCCAGTGGTGGGGGCCATTCCTCCTTCAGTGTGTGACCACTGCAGTTTACAGCCCTTTTGCCTACACTGGACTTGAGAAGTAAAGGCTGGATGGGAAAGCATATTCTAAAGCTCCATAGAGAAACAGTTGCCAGACATCCGTGACCCTATCATGCATGCCCAGTGGTCCTTAGTGGCAGGCAGGGAAGATGCTACATCATCCCTTCATATATGACAGAGCTTGGATGGAGTTTTGCAAGTGACTGGACAGTGCAGGGCTAGGTGTCAATCTACATCAACTTTCTTCTTCCCCCCCCCTTCCACCCCTTTGTCTTATCAGTCATGCATCTTCCTTGTAGAATGTTTGGGAAATGCGGGGAACAATAAAACTAAGTTATTGACCCCCGAGTCCTCTCACCCTGAGAGCATCACTGTTAATGTTTAGTGTACGCCCTTCGTATATTTTTTCTATGCATATATAATTTATTTTACTACAAGATTGGGATCATGCTATGTTTACAGATTTGTACCCTGCTTTCTTTAACATATTGTGAGCATTTTCCCATACCAATAAATACTCTTCAAATGTTCGTGGCTACGGCATTCCATTACGTGAAGTCTGGCAAGCACTGCTTGCTGATCACCGCAATGAGCATTATTACTTACAGCCCCCAGATGCCACCCAGTAAGAAGAGGTTGCCTTCTGTCTTTCGGGAGAAAGGCAGCCTGGGCCTGTGCATAGTAAAACTCAAGCAGCTGGAATTGCTGGGAGGCACAGGCTAACCCAGCTGGGCAGCACGGTTCTAGAAACTGTGGTAGAGTGTCATGGCAGCAAGATTAAATGCCCAGGAAGTATTGCAAGGTGAGTATCAAGGGCGCCAGGTGACTTGGAAATGGTAAGAGCGCTAAGCCATGCTTGGCTGGGAGCCTGGTGCTGTCTTGGAGGTGCCCGCTGCAGTTGTGAGGTAGAGATTGCTCAGGGGTGGAGCACATATGATCTTCAGGAAAGCCAACGGGACACCATTGGAGGCACCTGATGGGCAGGACATGGAAGAGGAAGAAAGGATCATGTTCTAGGAAGAAGTCCTGAAGCCAAAGGAGGAGCCGGAAGGACTAGGGGATGTGACTGACCTGCTGCCGAGCCCAGCACTATTTCCCAAAAGACCCATACAGAAAGTTTGTCATTGACACGCGGACATTGGAGAGAAGCTGTACCGGTCAGAACTGGCTCAAAGTGAAACTCATAGGCAAAAGGCATACGATGTGTCTATAGACACAAGGAGACAGTAAGCCTGACAGGACAGGTATCCGGGACCTTGGGACTGGGCAGTGAGGAGTCGTATGACACGAAGTCCTCTGCTCTGGGGCAGGCTAGATTGGAGAAAAGACAGACAATGTGGAATGCCATTGCCTCAGCATCTGTAGGGTAAGTGGGGGGGGGGGGGTGGACAAGGGTGACTCAGGAAATAGAGCATGATGGGAGGTGTGGACAAGAGTGAATCAAAAAATAACTCAAAACTGCCACCACACAAACACAATCTAGTCTGAAGACAAGAAAGAACTTAGGAAGTGGAGAAAGGGAAGGACTAAGGGACGATGAAGTGGGCTGGGAGCAGGACAGGGGAGCTACAATTATTCCCAAGGGCCTAGAGAGATGGCTCAGTGCTTAAGAGCACTGGAGAGGCTCCTGGCTCAAGTTCCAGCAGCCACAAGGTGCCTCACAAACATCTGTAACTTTTAAGTCCATGGGATCCAGCGCCCTCTTCTGGCCTCCAGGCGCACACACGGTACAGACAGACAGACATGCAGGCAAAAGACTCATACATCTACAGTACAAGAATTACTTCCGGTCGCTATGCTAACTTCAGCAAGTGTTACCAATGATGGAGGCGTTCGTCTCATAAAGAGAACAGGTAGGCTTGACTCAGCTCCAGTTGGTTCGATCTCAGGGACCTCTTGGCTCTGGGGCCTGTGTTAAGATGGCCCATCGTGGTAGGGAGTGCATGCCACCTGCCACCGGAAACTGATCCGGCTTCTGGCCAGCCAAAGATGAGTGGGGAGAAGAAGGGGCTAGCATCCCACAATCCCTTTCAGGGACTAGTCCCACTAATCAGAAGACATCCCAATGGCCCTCACCTAACACTTCGGTCACTTCTCAGCAGTGTCGGACTGAGGAGCAACCCTCTAATACATAGACCTTCAGGGGACTTTCCCAAAACGCCAACAGTCCCAGGCATTTCCAAATTGCATAAACAGCACCATGGGTGGGCAAGCTCTGTATAGACACATACTGACAGGAGGAGTTTTTAAAAATGGCCATTTGGTTCTTAGCCTACCTGTATTCATGGTATCCTTTTGCCTGTTTATATTTTCTGTCAAACTACACAATACTTAGCAACTGTGTGGAAAGGAGATACTGGAAAATGCAGGCTTAAAAGTTTATAGTTGAAGACTTAAAATTCTTGGTTACCCGGAAAACAAAAAACAAAAAACAAAAACAAACAAACAAACAAAACCTCTTGGTTACCAGTATCCAAAGAAAATCAAATTCTGCTTATTTTGAAGAGCCTGGAGGCATTCGAGGAAAGCAGATGACTCAGGCTGAGGAGAGGACGCAGGTCTAATGGATCTCAGTTCTCCTATGGGATGAGGGATTACGAAGGGGTTTATAACATCCCTGTGAGGTGGGCTTCGGCAGCAGGGTTTACACCATGGGAATGGACAGCCACCTCACCCCGGGGCCTTCCCCCTGCGTCTGCAGCACTCACTGATAGACCCTGCAGAGCCTAGAACGGCTGGAAGATGAGAGAGCAGGTGGATCTGAGAAGGGCTCGTGGTGAGGGTTGGCGGCTCCCCTTCCCGCCAGCCCCCACCATGTGTGATTGCTGTTCTGTATGCCTCCCTCTGCTCACCTGTAATCCAAGAGCTTCCCTAAGAAGGATTGACTCAGAGGGCTCCAGACCTGGTGGCAGCAGAGAAGGCAGAAGGGTCCCTTCCTCGGAACAAGCAAAACCAGGTCGATACGTCCCACTTGAGCCTTTCCAGTCAGCCCTGAGAAGCCTGGCAGCCAGTCCCTTTCTCTCTGGAACAACTGGCAACCCTCCCTGGCTGCTCTCCTGCCCTCACGCCTTCCTTGTACAGATTTACACTCAGCCGAAACCCACACTATGGAGTCTTCAGTAGATGTATCCTAGCAGTCTTTTGGGAGGAGAACAGTTTCCTGCATATGAGGATTGGGAGTCACACTATCCTGAAAAACCAAACCACAAGCCACCCAGTGTTAATACTTCCTGGAAGAGAAATAAAAAGAAAAGTGGTCCTACTATTCCAAAACAAGAGGTCAGTGGCACCATGCAGCGAATCGTGCAGACCTTGGAGGAGACGCAGTGTGGAGCCCTCAAGTCGATGCTTCCTGTCTCTTAGGTTTGAAGAGATAGCCAAGGCTCACTGGATTTTTGAGGAAATGTTCTTGTACAAAGAGAGAGAGAGAGAGAGAGAGAGAGAGAGAGAGAGAGAGAGAGAGAGAGAGAGAGAGAGAGAGACCAAAACAGAAAAGGCTGGGAGGGATGTGTGACCAATTTTAACTGTGGCCTTCAGCTCGGCTCCCTGAAATGGGAAGATCGAATAAGCGATACCCAAAAGCAAGTCTGGGGCCAGAGGAGCCATCAAGTAAAAACAGTGGCCAGAAAGCAGTGAGCGTGGCCATGGGACGCTATCTGGAAGTATACTTCAGTTCTCTGAAGAAAGATGACACCAGGCTAAACACACACACACACACACACACACACACACACACACACACACACACACACATTATGAAAATAGACTATGAGGTAGCAGCCAGCACACATGTGCACACAGGTATATGTCCTCGTGTGTGTGTGTGTGTGTGTGTGTGTGTGTGTGAGAGAGAGAGAGAGGGGGGGGGGGGAGGAGCGCAGTGCATGCACCTCACCTTCTTAGGAATACTAATGAAATACAGTATTTACTGTGCTGAGTGAGGCTCTTTGCATGTCTAATTCAGTTCTTACACTTCATCTGCTGGTGGGAAACGGAAGCCGAGAAGGCAGCTTTGACCTGGCTAGCAGTGACCTTGGCATTCAACATAGATGAGTAGATCTCTGTCCATGGGGCCGGGGGGATTGGGGTGCCGAGTGATGCTCAGCAGCCTGACCCAATACGCTGCTGTGTGCCTTTCAGTATAGGGAGGCTTATCTAAGCAGCTCTGGGTGCCATTTCCTTTTCTGGGAGCTCCAGCCATCCAGGTGGTCCAGCATATCTTGGGGGCCCCAGTGCCTGGCACTGCCTCAGCCTTGCCAAGCATGGCCAGAGTCACATGCCACACAGGTGTGCTGGGTGCCGGGAGTATTGCAGTCATCTCATGCATGCCACAGTGTCTCTGGGGGTTAGTGGCACTGGCCAAGACTTGAGTCCAGTTCTTTGGGCTTCACAGTCAAGGTTCTCTGGGCCACGTAGGTGACTGGTCCTCCGGAACTGGTAATCCTGCTTTCCTAACTACCAGGAGACTTTCTCAAGGCCCAATCCTCTCCTCACACCCAAGTCCCTTTTCCAGACACAACCTCAGGCAGGAAGGTTCAGACGTCAGCAAGGGGGTCTGCACGGCCAAGGGGACACACGTTTTCATGGTCTACTCTGTGCCTGCCTCATCCTGCTGCCTCCAGTCCTGACAACCACTCTATAAATACTCGAACCTAAGCCGGGGTGGTGGCACACACCTTCGATCCCAGCATGCAGGAAGCAGAGGCAGGTGGATTGCTGTGAGTTCGAGGCCAGCCTGATCTACAAAGCGAGTCCAGGACAGCCAGGCTACACTGAGAAACCTTGTCTCTAACAAACAACAATAGAAAAGCTTACTTTAACCTGTCACTCCTCCCCTGGGCCGTGCCTCCCACCCTCCCACCTCTGCCTACTCCCTGGAAACCCAGCCCATAATCGACAAACCAAGAAGCCCTTGGCAGATCAATCTTGGTCGTCTGCAAGGAAGATAACAAAATTCTCCTCCCCGCTAGGGCTGTGCTAGTCACCCCTTCCTGAAAGACCAAACCACAAGCCTCTTAGTCTTAATAATTCCTGGAATAAAAAAAGAAAGAAAGAAAGAAAGAAAGAAAGAAAGAAAGAAAGAAAGAAAGGAAAAGAAAGAAGGAAAGAAAGAAAGAAAAAGAAAAATGGTCCAGATAGTTTGCGGTCAGTGTTCCTGGCCTGGCCAGTGCATTTTATGTGCTTTTCTCTGTAAGAAGGGTTTTGCAGGCACAGTGCGTGGGTTGATGGGAGATTACCACCCCCACCCCCTTTCTCTTGGTGTCAATTAGCATAATTTAAAAGGCAAAGGCCGAGGGGGGGGGACTTTCAATATATTTGGGGCCTGCTTTGGGTCTTTGAACTTTTCCGTCCTTTGGGGCTGATTACGGCCAAGTGACCCATATTTAAAAAGCATTTACAATAAAATGATGCACTTCCTTTTGTGCCATCAGCTTTCCTGATGAAAAGCAAAAATGTTTTAAAATTGTCTCCTTTTTGTCGGTGGTAATGGTTGTGCTATATTTCAGCCCGTCCCCCTTGCAGCCGTAGAAAGGGAAGGGTAATAAAGGCACAGCTGTAGACACTTTATGGCCTGCTTGGGGGGCTTCTCGGGGAGGAAAGGGACAGATTGACTGTGTGTCAACAAATGCAGCTGGGGGAAAAAAAGAAAAAAAAAAAAAAGAAAGCTTTTAAAGACCTCTGCCACAACTTAAACTCCAAGATAAATGATGCCTCCTATTTGGGAAGAAGAAAACATGGAGGTGAAATTCAATAAAGACTGGCTGAAAAGAGAAGGGTTCCAAAGGCCTTTCTCTGTAGCGAGGCAGCTCCCAAGAGAAATGAGTGAAAGTGGCCACAGCGAGGGAGGGGGGTGCATCCCCAGGGGACAACAAAGGCCCAGCCATGCCGGTTTCTGCCAGAGTGTTACTGCACCAGGCTCAGCCCTGCTCAGGGAGCCTAGCCAACTTGGAGGATGCCCTGGGGGATGAAGCCAGCCCTACTTCAGGCTCTGCTTGATGCTGCATCTGAGAAGAGGGCAGAAAAACATAACGTGATATCCCCCCCCCCCCGGGAGGAAGACTCTGAGTCACCTTATGATGAAAAATACCCCAGCTCTGACAGTGACCAGCTATATGAGATAAGTGTGTCTGTGAGCAATGGTGGTCCGGAAGTCCCTGAAGTTGGTGACAGTTCACAAAAACCTTCTCTTCCCTACGTTCAGAAGACTTCCCAGTGGACCTTAAGTCCTAACATTTCCATCACTTCTCAGCAGTGCCAGACTGAGGAGTAACCCTCTAATACAGGGTCCTTTAGGGGACTTTCCAGAAAAGCCAACAGTCCCCGGGCATTTCCAAATTCCATAAACAGCGCCATCAGTCTGCAAGCTCTGTATAGACACATGCCAAAGATCAACTAGTTGGCAAGAAAGACAAACAGCTAGGTCTCCGGGATGTGGCTGATTGGAAGATTAATTGTTACGACCGCTTTAGCAAAAATGTGTGCTTGTAAATATGAGCATCTCCGTGGTTTAAAAATATGAACTCTGAAGTCACTCACACAACCTTGCATGGGAATTGATGTGTCAGCTATTTGCAATGATGTGTGTGTGTGCGTGTGCATGCGTGTGTGCGTGTGTGCGCATGTGTATGTGTGCATGTATGTGTGCATGTGTGTGTGTGCATGTGTGTGCGTGTGTGCATGTGTGCATGTGCATGTGCGTGCGCGTGCATGTTCGTGTGCGTGTGCTTGTGTGTGTGTGTGTGTGTGTGTGTGT
>NC_140490.1:87805124-87825124 GCF_964271855.1 Acomys minous | reverse complement strand
AGCATCCCTGTCTCTGTAGGAGTCCACACTGCAGCTAGCAAAGTGGGACGGCGAGGGAAATGTGGAGGGAGGACCGAAGAGTCGGGGAGGCTTCCTGGAGAGTACCGTGATGCGCTGGTCCCAAACCACACAGCGTCCTCCATGACCTTAACCCAAGGCCTGGCACTGAACACCTGGCTGAGCCATTCACAGGTTTCCTCTGTTCTCAGTCCAGTGCTGGGCTCGGGTACCCTCACTAGCCACTCCTCTTCCTCTCTGGCTCCTCCCCCCCCCCAACCCCCAGCATAAATATACACATCTCTGGTTCAGACCATGACTGGCACCCTTGGCCCTGGGAAGTTCTTCTATAAGTCGTGTGGTAAGAGAAGAGAGAGGCCTGGAAGTCGCCGGAAACCAAATTCAATGCACAAAAGAGTTGTAATTACCTTCAAAGCAACCCCCTTGGTAAAGATGGGGTCCTGGCTTCTGAATTTTAGAATCAACCAATAGAGAAAAAAACTCAAGGTTTAATTATCACCCCCAAACAGAATTTAAATTTCATCAGTCTCGATGATACAAAAAAAAAGTCTAAAAGTTAAAGCAAGGAGGTGAGAAGAATTAAAAGCTCACTCTATGAAATAGTCCAATAAATAAATAAATAAATAAATAAATTCTTAAAGGACAAAAATCTGGGTGGGTGGGGAAGAGGGGCTGCATCGGCGGATGTTATGTGAGGGGGTAAATGTAACCAAAATATAGTGTACAAAGTCCTCAAAGCACTAATTTTCAAAATGAGGAGAAAAGACAGGGCTGATACTACAGACTAAAAACAGAACCCTTCTCACAGAGTCTTCTAGAAAGGGTGTGGCTCTTGGCCGGCTTCCATACTGCACTCCAGTGCCTGCGGTAAAGCCTGGAACACAGGCTTGAGCAGGTCGGTGCTGTGTGGAAGGAGGCCACGGAGTCCTGAAAGCCTGGGGCCCCTTGGAGATCCCCTACGTCCAGCTCCCTTATCTCACGGATGAGGAAACCGCTGCGAAGCTCACAGTCCCATTTTGGGGCCAAGCCAGAGCCCGGAGGAAGAACCGTGCTGAGGTTGCCAAGACTCTCCCTGCCTCAGCTGCAGCCCGGTGCTCACACAGAGGTGCCTGGAGTAGAGGAGCAAGCAGCCTCTGGGGCCAAGGTGGCTGGAAAAGCCAGGCGGTGGGTGAGAACGCCGGTAAGTAGACAGTGACTGCTGCCCCCTCCCCCACCACTAACCAGGAACCACAGCTTGAAATTTCTTTCTAGCTGCCTCTCTTCACAACTACCTATTCTACATTTGGGATCCGACTGGAGAGTTTTACGTGTTTCTCACTATTTCATTACCACAGCAGGGCTTAAGTTTTTGAGGCTTTCCAATGGTGGCGTACCCCGATGCTGGGTAAATGAGCTTGCTACTTCAGTGTCTTGGACCTGACTACACCCGGAATCCAGGAATAGCTCCGAAACCAAGCCCCGTGCCCCTGGTTATTTGCTTAGTGTAGAGTCCTAGAAGCAGATCGCTTGCTAACGAGGAAGCAGCTCACCCAAGGCTTTTGATGCAATCCAGCCAAACTGCTTTCCAGGAAGCAACCCCTACGTTTCCAGGAGCCATTTAATAATTACATTTCTGTGACTAGCTATATTTGTCTTTAAAAGTTTAAATTTTAAAAAAAATGAGTCTTTTTATTCCACAGTGACTTTCTGTATTTCTTGGCACAGCGTTCAACACATTCATTCAAAAACATCAATAAAAGCCATATTATTTAAATAGTAGATGTATTGTATAGTATTGGATATATAGAAACACTTATAAATACCGTATACTCTGACTCTATGAAATGGCACTATTATTGTCTTCATTAGTCAGCTGAGAAACCAAATACCCAAAGAAACAAATCATCACTGATTTGTTTGGAAGCCCAGCTTAATTCTGAGACCCACTGGCTCTCCAGGATCAACTTACCCTGACCTCGAGCTGGACCTAACTGCTCAAAGACGGTCAAGGCGTCCCATCAGCCCGGTTCCCGTTGCCCGGCGTCTCCCTTACACTGATCATCATCCTCACTGTAAACACCCCAGGCCCTCTCCTCTCCACCATATTGGGTACATACACTTTGCCCACTGCCACCCCATGTCCCCTTCCCCGCCTTGGGGTATCCAGGCTGGTCTGGAGGCAGGGAAGCTTAGCCAGGGCAGCTGGGTACAATGCAGAATCTTGATGGGGTGGTGAGTGCTTGAGCAACAGCCTTCCCAGGAGACAGCTTTGGGGAGACAGCTGGTTAAATTGGGCTGGGGTGGGGGTGGGGGGACAGGGGAGGGAGAAACAAAGGCTATTTACACCTTTAGGGAGCGGGTAGAGGTTTTCGGAGTGAGTGTCCATCACTGGCCAGTGCCAAGGCGCTAGGAAAGCTTTATCTGATGAAGAGAAATTGCGGGTGCTTTCTGTACATGAGAGGTGGGCATGGACGAGGAGAGAGGAAGCTTAGCCTATAACCCGGCTGCCAGGCTATGTGGCCACCTCAAAAGCGGCAGAGGTGGTGTCCGTAAGGCTACGTGCACCTGGGCATGGAGGTCCAAAGCAGGGAGGGAATGGTTCTGTTCCTGCTTGTGTCAAGGTGAGATTTTCAGTGTTGGGACATGGCTCAACCTCACTATCGCTCGAGGCCAGCTCTGAGGACCCACAGACTGCATCCTATGCCCGGCCAGTGATATCTAGTGCTAAACAAGACAGGCACGATTTGAGTCTCAGTGGAGCTTACAAACTACATGTTGGGAAGCAGACCGTAAGTAGGTTGACAGGCAAGCGATGACACTAGTACAAACTGGCACCATGCTTGTGGCAGTTTGCTATAACAAAACCTCTTACAATGGACCGTTTATTTATTTTTTTTAAAGATTTGTTTATTTATTATGTGTACAGTGTTCTGCCTGCACATATGCCTGCAGGCCAGAAGAGGGCGCCGGATCTCATCATAGATGGCTGTGAGCCACCATATGGGTGCTGGGAACCGAACTCAGGACCTTTGGAAGAGTAGCCAGTGCTCCCAACCACTGAGCTATCTCTCCAGCCCCAACGGACTATTTATAAAACGATTTTTTTTTTGTTAGTTATTTTTCTTGTCCTTGCAATAACATGCATGACAGAAGTAATGCCAGGTTTCTTTTGGCTCACAAGTTCAGAGGGTATAATCCATCGTGGGACGCATGGCGCCCGGGGGCTTGGTTCACGGTGGCAGGAACTTGCAATGCAGGACACAGACAGCTGGATTGGGATCTAATCTTCACCAGCCTGCTCCAAGAAGGCTATAAACACTCCCTAGTCTCCAGGTCCCCAAAGTTCTGTGACCTTCCCAAACAGCGCCACCAACTAAAGGCTAAGTGACTCTGGGGGGGGGGGGGGGGGACACTTGACACTCAAACCATAACAGATATATTGAGGCTCACAGTTTTGGAGGGTGGAAAGTTCAATATCCAGCAGCCAGATCTGGGGCAGGCTATCGCTCTTCGCGTTGGAAAGGCGAGGAGAGAGCAGGTGTGGACAGAGGAAGCATCAGACAGAAGGAGGGGCAGCCACAGGCTTTTTAAAGCAACCTACCCTTAACATGTGGCGTTCTAGAGAAGTGATCCATTTCCGGAAAAAGACACTGACCCCTTCACAAAGGTGGAAACTGCAAGATCTAAGTTCCCCTCAAGGCCTCATCGTCGCCCAACACTTTCACATCTGCAATCAGATTTCAACATGTGGGCGGTGGTGGCGCACACACCTTTAATCCCAGCACTCGGGAGGCAGAGGCAGGTGGGTCTCTGTGAGTTCGAGGCCAGCCTGGTCTACAGAATGAGTCCAGGACAGCCAAGGCTACACAGAGAAAACCTTGTCTCAAAAAACAAAACAAAACAAAAACAAAACAAATTTCAACATGTGTTTTTGGCAGATTTATGACAGCGAAGCAGCAGCAGCATGAGAAAGAAGATTGTGCAGGAAGGTAGGAAAAATACTTTAAAAAGTTGGCACGGAGCCGGGCGTGGTGGCGCACGCCTTTAATCCCAGCACTCGGGAGGCAGAGGCAGGCAGATCACTGTGAGTTCAAGGCCAGCCTGGTCTACAAAGCGAGTCCAGGACAGCCAAGGCTACACAGAGAAACCCTGTCTCAAAAAACAAAACAAAACAAACAAACAAACAAACAAACAGAAAAGCTGGCATGGAAGCCCATCTACAAAGGAAACATCTAGGTTGTGTGTTTCCTCCTCTTCATCCAGAACCCAAGGAAACCAAGGACCTTGGGTTGGGAATTGTGGCGGTTTGAATAAAAATGACTCCTATTAGGCCCATAGGGAAGGGCGCTATTCAGAGGTGTGGTCTTGCTGGAGTGGGTGTGGCTTCTTTGGAGGAAGTGTGTCACTAGAAGCTCAAGCCTGGCCACTGTGTCCCTGCCACTTCCTGCTGCCTGCTGATCCGGATGTACAAATCTCAGCTGCTCCTCCAGGAGGCCATGTCTGCCTGTGGGCTGCCACACTTCCTGCTGCGACCACAATGGACCAGGAACTGCAAGCCAGCCCCAACCGAATGCTTTCCTTTATAAGAGCTGCCTTGGTCATGGCATCCCTTCACAGCAATAGAAACCCCAACTGAGGCAGGAGGTAGCTCAGTGGTCGGTTGAGAGCCTGCTTAACATGGATGAAGCCTCAGTCTAACGCCCAGCAACAGGAACACTGGGGGTGGGAACTATTGTGAGCGTTTCCTCCCTGGTGGGGAGGACAACGTCTACTCTTCCTCCTAAGGTCTTCATGACAAACCAAAGACTCAACTCCATCACAATTCACCCTGGGGAAGCAGTGAGTTTATTAGGCTTCCTTACAAAGCACGGGTAGCTGGCTGAGCAGGAAGTCGAGTGGCCCTAAGGCAGCCATGCCGCAGAGCCCGTACCTGGCACTGCGCACCGGTCTGAATGAGAATGACGCCAATAGGCTTCATCACACTTTTGAATCTTTGGTTCCCAGTTGGTGGAACTGTTTAGGAAGGCTTAGGAGGTGTGGCCTTGGTCATGGTGTCTCTTCACAGCGATAGAAAAGTAACTTTTAAAAACATGGAGATGCCCCTCCCCCGCGGCCCCCACGGCCAAGTAGATGGAGTCCCCTTCACCTAGTTTTCCTCAGCCTACATACTCTAGCTCCTCCTCAAGAACCCACCCCCACCCCCCACCTCCAAGGATGCTGCAATTAGGGCAGGATCATACACAAAGGGCTGGGAAGAGCAGCTGGATCCTCAGGTGAAAGTTCAACCCTCCTCCGCCCTCCTCCCATGAGGGAATTCCTTCAGTCGGCCGCCCAACTGTGTTGCTCATTTGCAAGCAGACACAGCTGGTCTTGATCTGCTCCGAGGATAGTGCTGGGCAGCACTGACACATCCTTGCTCCGGATGTCACAGGAGGAAAATAATAACCATCGGTTTTCTCCTGCTGTGCTTATGTACACACTCGTAAAGCCCCCGCAGTAAATGAATGCGCGGAAAGAGCAGAGGCTGAGATACAGCAACACTTCGTGATGCTCAGGAAGTCCCTCCCACCAGATAGCAGATAACTAAAACACAACCACGAGAGGTGGCCACGCTTTTAATTCCAGCACTTCTGAAGCAGACGCAGATAGATCTCTGTGAGTTCAAGGCTAACCTCTTTTATATAGCAAGTTCCAGAACAGCCAGGCCTACACAGTAAGACTCCCTCAGGAAAGAAAAGAAAAGAAAAGAAAAAGAACAAATGTTCAAACAAAACCCCACAATCTCTGACTCAGGAGCCTTCGGTTGCTGGGGAAAGCCCACAAGAAACAGTGTGGTACAACATAACACTTGGTAAGGAGCGCAGAGAAGAGATCAGAAAATAACGGAATGCCTGAATAGGTAAGTGCATAGTCTGAGACACTTCAAGGTCGGTTTACACGCACAGCTGGGCTTCTGACCCAAGGGCTTAGCTTGACAACCTATCACTCTCAACACACCAGTCTTTTTTTTTTTTAAGATTTATTTATTTATTATTATGTATATAGTGCTCTGCTTGCATGTACTCCTGCAAGCCAGAAGAGGGCGCCAGATCTCATTATAGATGGTTGTGAACCACCATGTGGTTGCTGGGAATTGAACTCAGGACCTTTGGAAGAGCAGGCGGCGCTCTTAACCACTGAGCCATCTCTCCAGCCCCCAACACACCAGTCTTGAAAGCCAGCAGCAGTGCCAGGATTCGAGTACTGATCTGACTCAGAAACTTCAACAAGGAAGTTTACCCCAGGCCCTAAAAGTCCCTGAAGTTTCCACTCAACTGTCCACCACAAGATGACCTATTAGTTAGAGAAGACTTGTGTAGTGTCAGTGTTTGCTCACCACCATCCCCAGAGTCAATGCTTAGAAAAGACCCAGCAAAGGTTTGCGGTTACTTCATGGGGGGTCGACACGCCCCTCCTTAGGCCCCGCCCCGGACCCAAACCCCAACAATTGTGGATACCCCTCCCTCACCGTCTACAGGAGACCTTTGGCCCTGGGGACTGCCCAAACTGAAACCCAACAGGATGAAAGGGAAATCCAGGTTCTGCCAATCAAAGCTTGCGGAGCTCCTGGCTGGTTGTCACTGCAGGGTGACAGGGAAGAGGGAGCACCTGCAGCTGATCTTTTTAAACTACTCTTGTCTCTCCAGGTTTCTCCACAAGCCTTCCAATTTCTGGGCAAGCCCTTTCTTTCCTTTGGAGAAGCTGCGACACTAAGCAGAGATGTGGGGGGGGCTTTACACACCAGATGATGGACGCTTGGGTGTGGGTGGGGTCTGAGTACACAGTGGGCGTGTCGTTTTGAAGTGAGGGCGTGGTCAGTTGAGATGCTGCGGCCAAGGGCTGTAGCTTGAGAGGGATTTGCATAGAACGTTCCAGGAAGGCGAGGGGGGTGGGGCGGGAGCTAGCGTTAGACATCATCCTTTAAAGAATCCATCTTGCTGCATTGACACTGAGTTTTCAAAAAGGTGTATTCTACCTGTTGTAGTGCCCCCACCCCTCAGAGCAAAATCCAAATTTCACATGCAGGATTAGAACATTTGTACTCAGCTCTATTCAAACAACTACTTTATATATGTTAAATTATCAAGCATTAAGTTGCTGTCCTAATTTTATTTCTATTGCTGTGATAGACACTATGACCTAATGCAACTCGAGGAGGAAAAGGGCCATTTCATTTTACGATCACGTTGAGAAATTAGTTAAAATACGGCTCCTGGAGTCCTATTTGAGGGTCTCTTCTTGAGGATCCCAGGAGAATAAGTTTAGTGAACAAAGCAGAAGCTATTTTTCAATTGATGGACGATGCAGGGGGTGGGGGAGGCGCGGCTTGAAATGTGGCTTTGGAGAGGTAGGAAGCCCTCCAGCCACTAAAGAGTGACAGCACAGCTTTAATCCCAGCACTTGGGAGGCAGAGGCAGGCGGATCGCTGTGAGTTCGAGGCCAGCCTGGTCTACAAAGCAAGTCCAGGCTAGTCAAGGCTAAACAAAGAAACCCTGTCTCGAAAAAAACCAAAAGAAAAAAAGTGACAGCAAAGGAGAAACCACGCCCTCATCTCAAAAGGACACGCCCACTCCATACTCTTACCCCACCCACTCCCAGAGTCGTATGCAAATGAGCTCCTGACGTTGGGGAAGGGGCAAACCTGTGGGACCAGCTTGGGAGCTGGTGGGTGAGAGCCCAGGAATAGTCACTTGAGCTGAGAAAGAGGCCTGGGAAACTATCGGGAAAACCCCTGCTCAGAGGGCCGCAGAGGAAGGCAGTCTCCTCTAAAGCCAGGCTTTCTGGATTTTTCCTTTGGTGGTTGTTCTTACTCCAACATGTGGCTGTAGCAAGCAGATACTTCCGGGGAGCCTACCCAGCCTTCTCTTGCTTCTAGGAGAGCTTACTGCATCCAACACACAATCTTATCTGTTCTTGCCTTATTTTTACCCCAGATGAGGGATGGCCCAAGGACGAACAGAGACACACGCCCTGGAGCTCAAGTATACTTGGCAAACACCGTTGCCGGAAGCTATGTCCCAGCCTCAGCAATGAGTCTGGGCATTTTCTTCTTCTTCTTCTTTCTTCACTGTGGGTCAAAATAGGAATTGTAAACAGACATATGAACCACTTTCCACAAGGCAGCATGTGGATTGGAGGTGCCGACACCTTAAGCAGATCTGTTGAGCCCAGCTGATAACCCTGACCAAGAGGCTTTGTGTAAAGGAGGCTGGAAAAGGGTTGGCACTCCGTAGCAGAGAGCTGGTCTGGTGAAAAGTGGAGAAATCCAGACTCAGTTTTTGTCCTCATCCTACGATAGCCATGATGGTGACAAAAAGAAGGAACACTTTCACAGACTACCCTCACTGTGTCCACACACACATCCAGAATTCATCAAACATAAACACAGATGCTTCACACGAGGTCTTTGGCCGGCCCTACTCTGAAGGCTCCTGGGTCTTGTGGAACTATGACCTGTAAAAGTAACTTCATTCCCCCGGCTCAACTGTTATCTCAGAGGCTACCTGCCTCCTTCTGCTCACCTAGGCCTCGTCCTGGAAGCTTCTAGCCTCCGTACGATCTAACCTAGGCCTAGAATGTTTTAGCCTCTGAGACTTACTGCTTAATAAGCTCACCCTTACTTGTTCTTTCTGAGCTGTGGGCTGGCTGGCTCAACTCAGCTGTTCTGGCTTAAACTCTTCTCCCAGCTGACTTACTCAGTCTGGCTTCTCTCTTGGCCTGGAATTGCTCTGCTTGGCCTCAAATTAACTCAGCAATCTGGTCTAGTCTTCTGGCTTCTTCTCATTTTCTGGCCTCGTTCCGTCTTCACTTGAGTTCTCTCTCAGAAACCCATCTCTCTATTACTGTCCTGGTAAAAAAAACTCCTACTCTCCTCTCTAAATTGCTCTTTAAGTAGCTTTCCTTTCCTCTCTCATCTTGTGAAAGTTCGGCATACCCTATTCTGTCAAATCTTCTCTGATTTGTCACCTTTCCTGCCACTCAATTAGATATCATTTTCATACACGGGTGCTTCTTTCTACAAACTAACTTTACCTTCATTGTTTAGGAGTAAAGGCATGTACCACCACGCCTGGACCTAAGCTTTTCTTTACCTGATATTTGCTCTATACCTTAAACTCAGCTGGCCTTGAACTCAGACCTGTTTGCCTCTGTCTCCTGGATTAAAGAAGTGTTTAAATTCTGGCCAAATCACTCAGACTTCGAAGGTCTTTGGATGTGATCTCTCGCCAGAACAGCCATTTCTGAATTAACAATCTTCTACAATGACCAAGGAAATTTGCCATGCATTTCCCTTGCTAACCTGTCTTGCTTTGCAGCCATGTCTGCCGTGACTTCTTTTCTACTCCTGCACCTCTCTTCTTCCATCTCATGTATCTGCAGTGGCTCACCCCACCCCTGCTGGGGTGCAGCCTGTATTCTGAGCACCACAATTTATCCCTTCCACAGTTGGCAGCACATTTGAATTACTTCCTGATTGAGACTACTACAAAACCTACTCCTGTGAAGATCCTTGGCCTCTCTTTTGTAGAAGACATAATGTGGCCATGAGCCAAAATGTTGAAACATAGGGTATGTTGATTCCAAAAAGACAGATAGCATGCACTATTGCTCCCATCACCACCACCGCCTCTCTCTCTCTCTCTCTCTCTCTCTCTCTCTTTCTCCCTCACCTGTCTTTTGGTTATGATCAGTGAGTTACGCAAAGCACAACCTTTGGGAACCGGTCCAAGGCAAAGACTTTGTGCTCCTGTTGGCTCTTGTGACGTCCGTAGGGCCCTGAGGTCTGACACTCAACCCTAGGAGTCATGTCCTTCCTGAGGGCCAAGAGCAAAACAACAGCTGCCCTCCTCTAGAAGGATCTAGAAGGATGCAGGTAGGGAAGCTCCCACCTGCGCTGGTTACTGTCCTCATCTTGGTGACAGAATGGAGGAAGATTTACTATGGCTTGTTACAATAAATTGTATTGGTTCAGCTTATGAAGCCAATAACTGACACAGAGTCTGAAGCAAACGTTAAGGCTGCCAGCAACAACCAGGATGTCTGTTTTCCCTCTCTGCATGGCCCTAAGTTGGTCTCACCACCCGTCACGCTCATTAACTTCTCTCTGCATGTCAGAAACATTGCTGCCTGTCCAGTTGCTAGGTGGAGGCAGCATTGGCATCACAGAAATTATCAATAACAGGCCTGTAAATGTTGTTTTTTATTTCCTCGGAAGAGGGGAGGAGATGAGAGTAGTATCCAAGCTTTATGAATAGATGCCTTGGGCTGAGTCCAGAGCATTTCTGTCGAACTATCCCTAGGCCTAGGCCTGGAAGCTTCTAAACTATGTACAATCTAATCTTCTGCAAGCCCAGACCTTGAAGGCTTCAGCTTCCAGCCTCCATCTGCTAACCTAGGCCTAGAATATTTTCAGCCCCCAAGACTTACTGTTGAATAAGCTCACCCTTTCTAGTTTTTTTTTTCTGAAATCTGGATGGCCGGTTCGACTCAGCTGTTCTGGCTCAAAACTCCTCACCAAGCTGACTGATTCAAACTGGCTTCTCACTGCCTTGCTTCTGAACTCCATGAACTGTACTGCACAGCGCAAACTCAACTACTGCATTCAGCTGAATTGCACCAACCTGTACTGTACTGTCTCCATGAACTGTTTTGCTCTCTCTCTCTCTCTCTCTCTCTCTCTCTCTCTCTCTCTCTCTCTCTCTCTCTCCCTCCCTCCCTCCCTCCCTCCCTTCCCCCTCCCCCTTTCCCCCCACCCTACCCTTGCTGCTCTTAAGTAGCCTCTGAGTCCTATCTCTTCTGAGAGTTGGATGTATCTTATCTCTGACTCGTTCTGTCAAATCTTTCTTTGATTAATCACTTCGTCTGTCCCTCCATTAGACATCATTGTTTGGAATTAAAGGTGTGTACTAAATTCTAGCCAAGGGGATTAAAAGTATGTATTCTAGGCAGAGGGATCAAAGGCATGTACTAAGGGCATACTCATGTTCCTGCTGCCCACACGGACCTAGTTCTTTGGTTGTGATCCCTTGCCAGAGCAGCCATGTTCCTGGATTAACATTCCTCTACACAGGCTCATCAGAAATGAACCCAAAAGGTCACATTGTGGTTTGTATCACTCAATTTTGCTAATAAAAGCACAAAACCACCCCCTTTCGTTTTTCTCTCCTCTATGGACCCACCCACAAAAATTCTAGAGTGGCTAATTTACTTTGTTTTCCCCCAAACCCAGCCAGTGTCCCTAAAGCTTGAAGCAGAAGAGCCACGTTCCTGCAAAGATCTGAGGGTGTGGACTGCAGCCCTGGCCCAGTGTAGGTACCCAAAGAATGCTTCCTGTTACCCCTCACAGGTGACAGCCAGGGCTCCCTGCCATGTCACACATGAAGTTCTGGGTGATGAAAACCTCATCTCTAGCAGGTGACACCCCGCTTAGGACGTGACAGAGGAAGAAGCCAAGCACATTGGTTCTGAAGGGCCAGGTACTAACCCTCTGCCAGACACCTGACCCTCTAGTCCAACCAGGGAAAATGAGTCTCAGCACTAAGGCCTCCCTTCCCTGCCTCCAACCCAAGGATTTAGAGGTCAGGCTGTAGAGCTGGCCTGCACCAGGAGCTATGGGTCCTTCACTCTGTGGCTGTTTTAAAGGCCACCTTCTTCAGTGCTACGGAAGGGAATCTGTCTTCTCCAAAGCAGAGGTTCGACAAATGCCTTAGCGTCTCTCCTAACACAGGACAGGGCGGTGGGGAGGAAGGTCTGGTTCCAGTCATTTCAAAGCCCGCCGCATCAGGAGCTATAGAGACCACACTGTCTCTGTCCTGTGTCGTGATCTATCTCCTTCCTCCCTTCCTCACCACCTGCTCCCCACTGGGTCTCTTGTGACGCAGACTTGACACACAGCCAGGAGTGACCTTGAACGTCACATCCTCCTGCCTTTACTGTCCCAGTGCTGAGATTACAGGCATGTCACTCTGCCCGGTGGGTTGTATGTAGTGCGTGGAGTCAAGCCTAGGGCCTTGAACATGTTAGGCAAGTACTCTACATCCACAGACTTTTTTTTTTTTTTAACAGCATAGAGAGCAGATGCTTCACACAAATCATGACCTCTGATGCAGACAGAAACAATCCACTCTGTCATCTCGCACTTTTCCAAACCTTCCCGGCAGGTTCAGCGATATTTATAGACTCGGATACTAACATGTCTGCACAATGATCAAGCTGAGGACACCCTCGTTTTTTTTTTTTTTTTTCAGCTTAGGTTCCTTTACAAACAAGCTCCGGGGCCTGGGGAGATGGCTCAGTTGATAAAAAGCCTATAAAGAGCCCGCTGTGTAAGCTCAAGGCTGGAGGCTCTGATCCCAGAGCCTTATCACCCATGTCAGAGGCTGGATGCTGTGCCGTGGGCCTGTACCTCCAGCTGGGGGTCGGGGAGTTGGGGAGTCAGGTAGATCTCCAGAGCTCCCTGGTCAGCCTGAGTTCAATGAGAGACCTTGTCTCAAATAACGTGGTGGAGAAGGCTGGGGCAATGGTTGTCACCATTAAGTGCTTGCTTTGCAAGCGTGACATCCCACGTTTACAACTCCAGGCACAGTTGTGTGTGTCTGTAAATCCAGTGCCCTCATAATGAGATGGGAGATGTGTTGCTGTTATTTTCAAAGTAGGCCTAAATAGTGTTTCTTATTAGCCTTATAATTATTTATGGCAGTATTATCTAGCCCACTTTCACAATCAATAACGACACAGACACCTGATAGATTTTAGAATAGCCTTATTTCACCTGGGGCTGGGCAGATATCACCTCCTATGTTTCCTTTTATGACCTACCGCCCTCTCTCCCACACCATCTGCTTCAATCATTTCTATTGCATAAAAACTTGCTTATTCTTGCCCCGCTTTCCTCCACCCACACTGATCCGTCTATGTCTCCTCTCAACCCCAATCCGTGGCGGCTCCTTTTTTACTTCCTCCTCCAATACCTGCCCTCCTTCCTCCCAAGATCCTTGTGTTCCCAAAGCTGGCAAACTTCGGCCACACCTACCCCACTCTGCCCTGCCCAGACTTAGGCCTTTTAATGAGCCAATCAGGAATAATTTCTTAGGCAAGGTTACAAACATCATTCTGAGTGTCTGCTTGTAAAAGACAGTAAGCAGACCTGGGGGCGGGGGTCGGAGCAATCAAATACGAAGCGCCAGACCATGCCCCAACGGAGGTGGAAACAGGGAAATCCCTAGCTGCCCACAGGTCAGCTAGCCTGGCATATATGCAGCAGTGAAGACCCTGGACCAAATAAGGTGGTTGCTCTATGACCTCCGCACATGCACTGTAGTATGTATTCGCCTACACACACACACACACACACACACACACACACACACACACACACACACACTGCAGAGTGATGGAGGACGACATTTAACATTGACTTCCGGCAGCAGCCACACAAGCACACATGTATACACGTGTACACACCCCACACAGACACGCTCGGCTGTGTACACATCATTTTTACCCAGCTGCTTTCAACCTTGAAGACTTTCAGTTTTAATACTGGAGCAGAGTTTGAACCCCAGCCTTTCCTCAACTATAAGCTGGAGCCAGGCAGAGTGGCATCCACCTACAGTTCCAACTGATCAGGGGATAGAGATCGCTTGAGCCCAGAAGCTCCAAGGCTGGTCTGGGCAACACAGTGAGACCTCATTTCCAATAATGATGGCAGCAGCGGTGGTGGTCATGGTGGTGGTGGTGGTGGTGAGGGTGGTGGTGGTGGTGATGAAGGTGGTGGTGATGATGATGCTGGTGGTGATGATGAAGGTGGTGGTGGTGGTGGTGATGAAGGTGGTGGTGGTGATGAAGGTGGTGGCGATGATGATGTGGTGGTGGTGATGAAGGTGGTAGTGATGATGATGGTGGTGGTGATGATGGTGGTGGTGGTGATGAAGGTGGTAGTGATGATGATGGTGGTGAGGATAGTGATGGTGGTGGTGGTGGTGATGATGATGGTGGTGGTGATGATGATGATGATGATGGTGGTGGTGGGTGGTATTGGTGAGGATAGTGATGGTGGTGGTGGTGAGGATGGTTGTGGCGGTGGCAGTGGTGATGATGATTGTGGTGGTGGTGATAATGATGGAGTAATAATGCTCTCACATGATTTATAACATTGATGAAGTCTATAAAACAACCAATAAAGAGAAAGCATAAATAAATAAATAAAAAATATTTGATTTTTTTTTAATCCTCAGATTTTTCAGACAATCTCCTCACCATAGTCCCTCCTGCTGCTTATTGAAGCCAAGGAATTGTCCTGAACATGCTAATACTGGGGTGTCTAAAATGCATCCCCCCCATATGAGACCCCTGTTCCAGTCTGTTTGGGGGAAATGTGATCTTTGAGCTGCAGATCTGGAGGAGGTATAGGGGTGGTGGGCCGTCCCTGATAGAGGAACCTCATCACTTCCAGGATGAAGGATTCAGCCTTGTGGGGACAGCTTCTCCCAGCAGGCAGCATTGTCCTCACTGCCCCACAGAGCCACCATTCAGGCCGTGTGCTCAGCTCTGCCAAGCTCCCAGAGTGCACTGGATCCCCTTCGCTGGTCTTCAATGCCAACCGTGTGAAAGAAGCCACTTCACCTCTGGTACAAAGGGCCCACCAGCCTCATTCACAGGGCCCGGCACACACCAACCTCCGGATGTAGGGTTGCAAAGTAACACTTCAGCACAAAGTCCACTTCCTGCTGTTCTCTGGTGGTTCTCACACACTGAGACCAACACACAGCGGCTTGTGTTTCCCACCTGGTGTCTCCCCAGATGTCAGCTCACGTTGTTCTGGGAGAACTGCTTGAGGAAAAGTCCTACTCTCTTCACTCCTCCTCACCTGCCAAAACAAGCACAACAACAACAGAAACACACACACACACACACACACACACACACACACACACACACCAAACAAAAAACCACCACCAACAACAACAAAAGACCCCTTTGGCCTGCAGATGGCTGGCCCCGAGAAGCCAGGCAGCATCTGCCATTTAGAGTGGTTAAGAAATGGCCTCTCAGGAACCAAGTCCCAACCTTGGCATCTCTGTTGCAGTGTCTCATTAGCTTTAGCAGTCATGTCTGCCTACTCAGTCTTCAAGTCTCATCTCCCACCCACAATGTTTCACATAAATGCAGGTGACCCCGTGGCCGGACCCTCCCTTGGAGCCCATGGCTCGTCTCTTTTCACAAAGCCCCGCTAGTTTCAAACATCAGGTCTTAGTGATGTCCTCAGTGACAGAAAAAGCGAGCTGAGAATGATGTTCCCATCCTGCGTGCTCCCTGGAGGTATGGAGGGGCCCAGGTAGAGCTGAGGTTGGGATGTCTTGGGGAGGAACATCTGGTCCCACAGGCTTGGGAACATCTGGTCCCACGGGCTTCAATTCTGTTTGTACTTGAATCACCTCAGGAAAAATTTCAAGGTGAGATTCTGTTTTTATTGTTTGTGGGGTGGGTGGAATGGGGCAGAGAGAAACCTCGTTGGATCTCAAACTGAGAGCCCCACATCTGCTTAAACCCCGTTGTCTGCACACCGGAAGACCTGGGCCTGAGAGATTGTTAGTATTGTCTGATCCACCCTCACCAGATATCACAGATGGAGAAACTGAGGGTTTGGGATTTTTTGTTTTGGGTTTGATTTGCTTTTTGTTTTTCAAGACACGGTTTCTCTGTGTAGCCTTGGCTGTCCTGGACTCACTTTGCAGACCAGGCTGGCCTTGAACTCACCTGCCTCTGCCTCCTGAGTGCTGGGATTAAAGGCGTAGCTTTTTTGTTTGTTTGCTTTTGCTGTTTAAGATTTACTTATTTATTATGTATACAGCATTGGGCACCAGATCTCGTTATAGATGGTTGCGAGCTACCATGTGGGTGCTGGGAATTGAACTCACAACCTTTGGAAGAGCAGTCAGTGCTCTTAACCTCTGAGCCATCTCTCCAGCCCCCCCCCCCACCGGCACTGTGAATTTTAAAGAAGCTTGTCCAAGACTCCATAGCCATACAAGGTGTTGGGTTTTTTGTTTGTGTGTTTGTTTGTTTGTTTTTGGGTGCTCCCGAAAATATTCTCTGCCTACCATCTACTTTTATCACCTCAAAGACTTGCTGGTGCCGATGCGTCATTGTTCCCATGCTGCTCAAGGAATCTTCTATATTCTTTAACGTGCTGCCCTCAGGCCAGTCACAAGGCAGCTCCATTCGCCTTTCTTCCAAGTCCCACCGTGGTCCAGCTGGAAGGAATCCCCCTGCTTTAGCAAGCTCCCGCCCGCCTGCCTGCCTGCCTTCTGTGTCCCAACCCAGCGGGTCGGGATGCACGGGATTAAGGGGGCATGTGCACAGAGAGCCCAGGAAACCCAGAGGATTGCCCATTCCCCCTCTAGGCCATTAGAACGCATGCCTGAGGCCTGGAGGAGCTGTGCAGGCCTGGGGAGCTGGCCACGGGAGGACGAGAGGAGCTTGGATGGATGCACAGCTCTGCTGGTACTTGTGGTAGGAAGAAGAAAAGAGCAGGCTGCCGGCTGGGAGCTGGCTTCTCTGCCCTCTGGGGGATCCAAGAAGTCTGGATTTGAAGCCTGCTTGACAGCTTGTCACGGTGGTATAGTAGTCAAAGCGAAAGAACAGAACGCACTAGACTAGTTGTAGTTAGCTATTCAACCGTAGTGTATGGACTTCTCTTTCTAGGCCTGGCCCTGCCTTCTTTGGGGACAGTCATTGGACCTTTTGTAAGCCCCTAACCGGTGAGGGGGTTTCTCAGGGCTCCCTGAAGGCAACAGAAAAAAAAAACCTGACCTTGCTGCTGAGAGGCGAGTGACCAGCTGTCCAGTCTGTACGAGGGGCACTAGCAACTTCTGTGACTATGGGGAAGAAAGAGTGCACACTGTGCGATGTGCTGTAGAGCTGAGCCAGGATGAGGAGGTGCCAAGGCCCAGCCATCACCTTTACCCTCTTTCCTTCCCACAACACACCTATATATTAGCGTCCTGTTTCTATTTCGTTTCGCTCTGCCCCTAGGGTGCTTTGAATTCAAGATGTCCTCCAGAAGTCTAGGGCATTTGAAGAATGCTTGGTCCCTGGTTGCTGGCTGTTTGGGGAGGGTTAGGAGGCATGGCCTTGCCGGGGGAAGGATGTCACTAGAGGCACATTTGTGGCTCTCAAAAGACTCCTGCCGTTTGGAGCTAGCTCTCTCTGATTCTTGGTTGTAGTTTACAATTTGTGCTCTTGGCCGCCGCCCCGCCCACCTGCCACCTGCTACCTCGGATTCACTGTCACGGATTCTAGCCTTCTGGAAACCAGGGACCTCACATGAACTTTTTCTATAAGTTACATAGGTCATGATGCTCTATTATGGCAATAGAAAAGTAATTATGATTCCTGTCTCTGTCTCTGTCTCTCTCTGTCTCTGTCTGTCTGTCTGTCTGTCTGTCTGTCTCTGTCTCTCTCTGTCTCTGTCTCTGTCTCTCTCTCTGTCTCTCTGTCTCTCTGTCTCTGTCTCTGTCTGTCTCTGTCTCTGTCTCTCTCTCTCTCTCTCTCTCTCTCTCTCTCTCTCTCTCTCTCTCTCTCTCATTTGGGAGTGTGTGTGTGGTGGTGGGGTGACCACAGAAGCTCACTATAGCTCAGACTGGCCTCATCTCTCAATCCTCTTAGCTCCTGGCTGCTGGGATTACAGGCATATGTCACCAGCATTAAAGTATGGTTTCTAAATTTTAGGGCTCTGAGTTTTTTTTTTTTTTAAGATTTATTTATTTATGTATACAATGTTCTGCCTGCATGTGTACTTGCCCTCCAGAAGAGGGCACCAGATCTCATTTATAGATGATTGTGAGCCACCATGTGGTTGCTGGGAATTGAACTCAGGATCTCTGGAAGAGCAGCCAGTGCTCTTAACCTCTGAGCCATCTCTCCAACCTGAGATTTTTTTAAATAGAATTTTCATGTTATATTCAAATCCTAGGGCTAAAACCACTGTCCACAGGGTATCTTTGACTTATTTACCTAAGTAATTCTAGATTATTCTTTAGAATGGCTATGCTTGAAGGTCCCACTGTGCCCAAATTCAGGCTAAGATGTCCTGCTTCCTAATTTCTCCAAGTCCCAGGAGGGAAGTTGTGTCTCATCGTTACCGCTTTGCAGTTTTAAACCTTTCCTGATAACTTTGAAATCTCTGTTCCCATTGGTCTATCATCCAACCCACCTTCCGCTGGGGCCGTCTAGCGGACAGCTGGACAGACTGACAACTGGCGCCCTGCTTTCCAGACTCTGTGCTGTGACACTGCACAGTGGGGAGACATCATGACTCTTCCCCTTCAGTTTGTTCTTGTCTCCGTGAAATTTCACTTCCTACCTTCTTCCTCGGCTTCCTGTTCTCCAGAATGTTTGAAGCCATCCTCACCTTAACAGCTGGACCTCTGCCTGCCCTCCCTCCTTTCAGTGTCTGTGCAATGCCATCTTGTCACTGGCATCTTCTCTAATCTCTGTCTGGAAGGCATCAGATTGATGACTTTCCTCTCTTTGGTTTTCTTCTGAGTACCACCCATCTCTCTGTAGCCCGGCTGACGATTGCCGCGTGCTTACTGGTTCCTCAGTAAGTTTCTCTTTCCTGGGTGCTAAAGAAGAGCTGTCTGCTTACTGCTAGGTTCCAAGGGTTTTAAAGAGCGCTGGGCACATAGCAGGTACCCAATAATCACTCATTAGATTAAATACATTTGAACGGCCATCAATTTTCTAAGGAAAGATTTTTCGATGCTTAAAAGTGTGGGAGTGGTGGGGCAGGTAACGCAAGGAGAGGGATTGTAGACTGGACTCAGAAAACAACAAAGAGAAAGTTCTCCTACATTAAAGTTATTTCTTGGGGGCTGCTGGGCATGTGGCACATGCCTTTAATGCCAGCACTAGGGAAGCAGAGGTAGGTGGATCTCTGTGAGTTCAAAGCCAGCCTGGTCTACATTGTGAGATATGTGTATATAGTGTGTATATAGTGTATATATATATATATATATATAGTGTGTGTGTGTGTGTGTGTGTGTGTGTGTGTGTGTGTGTGTGTGTGTGTATACACATCTCTGGGGTTTAAGCGATAGCTCAAGAGTTGAGAGTTCACACTGCTCTTGCAGAGAACCAGACTTTGGTTCCCAGCATCCACTCCTCACCTCTGTGATGCCAGCTGTGGAGGCTCTGATGCTGTTTTCTAGCCTTTGAGGAAACCTATACCCATGTGTACACACCCACACATAGATACATGCACACACATAGTTAAAACAAAAATAAATCCTTAAAAATATTATTTCTGAGCTGAGTTTTGTAAAAGCTAACTTTCATTCACCCGTTTCATAAGTTGTGTCAGAGGATTACTGCCTGTCTGCTAACCTGGGCCTAGTCCTGGAAGCTTCTAGCCTCCAGACAATCTAGCCTAGGCATAGAACATTTTCAGCCTCTGAGACGCTTAATAAGCTGCTTTCTAGTTCTTTCTGAGCTCATAGCTGTCTGGTTCAACTCAGCTGTTCTGGCTCAAACTTCTCTCCCAGCTGACTTATTCAATCTGCTTCTCTCCTGGCCTCTGAATTCTCTGCTAGGCCTCAATCTAACTCCAGTAATCTTTCCTAATCCATTGGCTTCTTTTCATCCTTGGCTCAGTCTTCAGCTGAGTTCCTTCTCTGCAACCCATCTCTGTATTATTGTCCTGGTAAAACTGTCTCATCTCTTCCCTCTCTCTCTCTCTCTCTCTCTCTCTCTCTCTCTCTCTCTCTCTCTCTCTCACACACACACACACACACACACACACACACTCACATTGCCTCTTAAAGTAGCTTCCCTTTCCTCTTTCTTCCCATGAGAGTTGGGTGTATCCTATTCTGTCAAATCTTTCTCTGATTCATCACTTTTTCTGACACTTAATTAAACATCACTTTCAAACATGGGTGCTTCCTTCTACAAACTAACTT